>NC_057803.1:601874366-601880487 GCF_018294505.1 Triticum aestivum
TCACTCTCCCCCGGCTCTCCCCTCCTCTCCCTCATTCTCTCTCTCGCCCGGCCGAACACCACCGTCGCCGCCGTTCGCCTTAGCCGCTGTCTCCGACCACCCCTCGCTCCCCCGACCAGCTCAGGAGCTCCGCCTCGACTCCCTCTTCCTCCCCACCGCTCCACAGCTCCCCGGAAGCCCTGCATCGCCGCCACGTCGCCGTTCCCCTCTTCGGGCTTCGACCACCGTCGCCGTCGAATTCGCCATCTCCAGCGCGTCCCCGAGCCCGCTTCGACGCCCACTGCAACCGCGGTGAGCTACGCCACCGTTTCCCCCTCTCCTTCCCCTCGTTCCCTCACCGTAGCCTCCTCCCCACCACGGCCGAACCTCCGCCGTCGCCGAGCTCGCCGTCGACGCAGCTCCGGTGACCATTTGGTCACCCCGGCGAGTCCAACGAGTTCGCAAGACCCCGTAGAGCATTCCTAGCGCCTCGCTTTGCTCGACTTCGAGCTCCAGCACCGTTCCCGTGCACGACCGAACCCCGGCGGCCGCAGCCGAGCTCGCCGCCGTCGACTCCGGCCACCCCGACCCCAACGGGCTCCGCCAAGAGCTGCGGGTTGTCCTCAGCTCCACTCCGGTGGCCTCCGCGGTCCATTTGGTGGCCGAAACGACCAAAACCACTTCCGCCGCCGCGTCGGGCTCGCCGGCGACTAAACGCCGGCAGCCGACTTTGACTTTGACCACGGGTGGGCCCTGGTTGACTCCCCTGAGTCAATGACAGATGGGGCCCAGCCCTGTTAATTAAACAGGATTAGTTTTAATTAAGTTTTAATTAAAATAATCACCATGACATGCGGGACCCACTGTCAGGTTTGACCCAGACCTGTTCCGTTGACCTGCTGACGTCACACTGACGTCAGGCTGACGCAGTAATTGAATTTCTGGATTTAAATTAAATCAGGAAATTCCAGAATATTATTTAAACTTCAAAAATTCATAACTTTTATTCTGTAACTCCAAATTGGACAAATTATATATGAAAAATGATCAGAAAAATCCAATCTATCCATCTGTACTATTTTCATGCATGATCAAACAAGTTAAATTGATGTTTTAAGCAGAACAAGAAAAGGCACTTTAAAAGGCCATATTTGAATTTGAAATTTGAATCCTTGATTCAAATTTGTTCAAACACTTCTGGTTTTAGTTGCATTAGCCCAACACACTCATATTGCCATGTTTCATGCATGCATCATATTGTTGCACATTGTTTGGTGATGCTTGTGTATCGATGTCCTTTGCGACAGGATCTGTTCCCGAGGAGTACCGTGATTACCCTAACGAAGAACCGTATCCGTGCATCGAACCATCAGGCAAGCAACCAACCATTTGATCATATCGATACAGTCCCATGTTCTCGCTCCTGCTCTCTTTTACTGCATTAAGACAACGCGATTCAAACTGCTGTGTGCTACGGTAGTTGAACCCATTTCCTCTGCATGACCTGTCATTGCCACAGTAACTAGATGAAACCCACTAGCATGTGTAGGAGTTGATTGAGCCATATGTATGTGTTGTTCCTACCTTGCTATGCCTGCTATGCTTAGAGTCGTGTCAGGTCTGGTTCATCGGGGTGATGGGCTGGAGTGAAATGATTATGTTGGTAATGAGAGTGGTGTGGTGAACACGATTTGGTAAAGGTATCGATGAGTGGCCATGTAGGAGTACATGGTGGGTTGTTTCATTGAAGCCGACCTTAAGCACTGAGATCTGTATGTGTGATTTAAGAATCAGCTACTACCATACATTGGGCCCTGAAATATGACCCCGCTCGACTTCTTATTCACCCTAGCTCTCTGTCCAGGAGTTGCAAGTAGTTTCTGGTGTTTGTAGCCTACTGGAGGCCGTGGACAGCGCTGACCGTAGGGGTGGGCTGTGATGCGGTAGGTACGTGGCCGGGTGTACCGAATACCCGTTAGGTATCTCGGGAACCCTGTTCACATCGTTCGGGGCCGTATGGGAAACCTCGGCCGGACTCCCTGCGGATGGAACCTGAATAGGCGATAAACCTGGACTAGAGGCTTAAGTGTTTAGGTAGGTCATGGTCTACACCCACGTCGGCTTTCGCTTGAAGTCTGCCGAGCACATGTCGTGTGCAGACGCTAAGTGGTGGAAACATGTATGAAGAAGTACACCCCTGCAGGGTTAACATGATCTATTCGAATAGCCGCGTCCGCGGTAAAGGACTACTTGGTTGCCTATACAGTTCATAGACAAGTAAATGGAAACTGTTAAAAGCCTCAAGACAAGTGTGAGTGCCGAGGATGGCTCTTCCGTAGGAAGACGGAGGTGGATCCTCGGTAGTGTATTGAAGTGGTGAATAGTGGACTCGTGTGCGCAAAACTATTTCAAATGGAGTATCGTAGGATAGTCTAGCCAAGAGTCAAAGCTGGCTTACTGCAATAACTCCACCGACCCTTCTTGATACTATGCATGTATGTAGGATCTGATGTAAGTCTTGCTGAGTACCTTTGTACTCATGTTGCTATAATCTACATTTTTACAGAAGACGCTGCAACCCCTTCTGATGGGTTCTATGTAGACGCTGACATCAACGAGTAGGCTAAAGACCCAGGTGGTGACCCTGAGCTTGTGATGGACCACATAGTATAGTTAGGCTTCCAAGCCTCTTTTATTTTACTAGTTGTCTGTACTCAGACAAATTACTTCCGCTGTTGGCTTGTATGACTGTATGACTTGTATGTTGGGTCGTGAGACCCGTACCTGTGTGTATGATATGTATGGCTCCCTGAGCCTTAAATAAAGTACTTGTGTCATAGAGTCATGTTGTGATGCTCCGTTGTATTTACACATATCGAGCATATTGTGTGTATGATTGAAATGCTTGGTATGTGTGGGATCTGACTATCTAGTTGTTTATCTTTAGTAGCCTCTCTTACCGGGAAATGTCTCCTAGTGTTACCGCTGAGCCATGGTAGCTTGCTACTGCTCTGGAACACTTAGGCTGGCCGGCATGTGTCCTTCTTCGTTCCTGTGTCTGTCCCTTCGGGGAAATGTCACGCTTTGAGTACCGGAGTCCTGTTAGCCCGCTACAGCCCGGTTTACCGGAGTCCTGCTAGCCCAGTGCTACAGCCCGGACCCACTTGCTGATGACCGACACGTTCGAAGCTGGGTCATGGATGCCTGTCCCTGTAAGTCTGTGCCACTTTGGGTTCACGACTAGTCATGTCAGCCCGGGCTCTTTATCATATGGATGCTAGCGACACTATCATATACGTGAGCCAAAAGGCGCAAACGGTCCCGGGGAAAAGGTAAGACGACACCCGTGGGGATACCGTGCGTGAGGCCGCAAAGTGATATGAGGTGTTACCAGCTAGATCGATGTGACATCGAGTCGGGGTCCTGACAGCGTTGGCATCAGAGCCGGACTGCCTGTAGGTTCTCCAAGCCAAACTGGTCGATGTTGAGTCTAGAAATTCTTTAGTTATATGTAGGGGAATTGTTTGTGGGATGGAACGTAAGGCTCTTTTACTCCTTATACCTTATGACTTTCTGATCTGAGTCAGTCTATTCTTCCACCGGGGGTTAAGGAATTAGGATCTGTTCTCTCTATCAGGATCACGAGTTACTAATCAGTAGTACCTTATAAGTTTGATGGTTACCAGCCTAGTTCAGTTCTACTACCACATTATGTTGCCAGAATGGTTCCAGAACTTTGATATGGTGATGTTGGGTGTGTACGAAATCCTTTGTAAAATGTCTCAATATCCTTTTTGAGCATTTACAGCTGTTATGCTGCCGAAATTTTGCTAGAAATTCTAATGCCTTTGCATTATAATTGTGCTTTCAGATGGCCACTCGCGACCTCAATCAAGTGGTTCGCCTGACTCGATGCCTAGATGTACCCGGCCATACTGCTAAGTTGGTCAGGGTAATGACTGAGGCTGGATACCGCTGGTATCCCGAGTACACGGTCGAAGAGCAATTCCGAGATTTTAATCAAAGCCAGTATCTCTGCACTGTCAGGATATTTCCATCTTATCCTGGATCCACTGAGCCTCTTCACTGCTCCTATGGACTCGGGGTTACTATTGAGATGGCTGTGCAGGATGCCGCCTACTCTATGATGACCATTATGCGAGTCAGATCTGGTCTATTTCGGGACTCTGACTTCCGGTATATGCCAGGATCACTTCCGGGAGCACAAGGGTATCTCCAGGCTATCTACGCTGACTCCACTCAGGAGGATTCACGGACTCGCACCACTGCTGAGATGCTCGAGGATAAGGACCGTGAAAATCGGGCCTTGAGGTTAGAACTCTTCAATACCCGTGCTGACCACTGGGCCACTTTGACTCGGTTCGCACCGGCGGTGCAAGCTGGATATTCAGATATGCGCGATCTCTATCCTGTGAGATCTGCTCTGCCAGACGTGATGGTTTGGCATGATGTAGGAGGCATCACCCCACCTCGCGGTCCCCGCAGGCCACCGTTTGTTGGTCCACGACCTCATCCTAGCCCCTATGGTCCACAAGCTCCGCGAGATCGTCTATTTCCGGATGATCATGTTGAACTTCCAGGCTATGGAGGTGACTTCTACGAGGACTACTACGGATCGGTCTGAGTTAGTAGCAGTATCACTAGTTCGCACTAGCTGTGTTGTCTATCGTCCTGCGTGACTCGTGGGATATGACCTAGTTTGTACTCCTTCCGGGGGTGTAGAAAAATAATGTATAGGAGCTTGGAATGCCTCCGATGAGATGTAATCCTCTTTTCACCGTAATAGTACTTTGTTTGGTCTTGTACTAAACCCTGTATGGTGTGTATGACGATGGAATAAAAGAAGCAGTTTCTGTATCTACCATGTCATACGGATGATCATCTTGCATTCCGAGTTATTCCTTACATTATGTATCCTATGTCGGAATTTTACCATCCTGACTAAATCTTTGTCTTGTCTACCTAGGATGGTCAACACGCGCGCTAACCCTGCTTCCCAAGAGCAGGCCGAAGGCAGTGTAGCCAGGAATGAAAACCTGCCTCATCCTCCTTCACTAGCCGAGGTGATGATGGAAGCTGAGAGAAACAAGCGGGAGACAAACCGTTTGTTGGAGCGTATTGAACAGAATACAGCACACCATCAGAGGGCTAACGTGGTGTCACTCAGTGATTTTATCAAATTGCATCCACCCACGTTCCACCACTCCGTCGAGCCTCTCGACGCTGATGACTGGCTTCGCAGTATCTCTCACAAACTGCGTTCCGCGCTGGTAGCGGAGGCTGACAAGGTCACCTTTGCTGCATATCATCTTGAAGGCCCCGCCAGTCTATGGTGGGAGAATTATGGAGCTATGCGCCCAGCGGGCCATGTCACAACTTGGGCTGAATTCAGCGAGGCTTTCCGTGAACATCACATTCCGGAGGGTCTCATGGACCGTAAACGTGAAGAATTTTGCAGTTTCACCCAAGGCCGACTTTCTGTGGATGCCTATAGCAGAGAGTTTGGTAATCTCGCCCGATATGCAACTGAGGAAGTTTCTACTGATGCCAAGAAGCAAGCAAGGTTTCGTAAGGGCCTTAGTCCTGAGCTTCGCCGCGACCTCCGTCTGCATGAGTGCACATCTTTTTCGAAACTTGTCAACAAAGCCATCAGTGCTGAAACTGGTCAGACTGACTATGACGCAACACGCAAGCATGGACGTGACACGGGTTCCTCATCGGGTGCTGGTCCTCAGAAGCGCCGCGTGTGGGTACCCAACACCGCCCTGCCACCCAGGTTCACACCGAGGCCATCTTTCCAGGCGCCTCGCCCTGTACAACAGTCTGCTCCAGCCAAGCCCTATGGGGGTCCAACCAATAATGTTCCTCCACGTACCAGTTCCGTGACTTGTTTCAAGTGTGGGGAATCTGGTCACTATATGCGTGAGTGTCCCCAGACCAACCCCAATCAATCTGCTAAAGCTGTTGGCCGTGGCAAGCCGACAGGGAAAGTGTTTCATGCTAAACCGGTCACCGCTTCACGTGGCCATGTCAACTGTGTCTCTGCCGAAGAAGCTCAAGAGGATCCCAACGTCGTTCTCGGTACGCTTCTTGTTAATTGCCACCCGGCATCTGTCCTTTT
>NC_057803.1:602017613-602185771 GCF_018294505.1 Triticum aestivum
GAACATAAGAATGATAGGAAATGGGAGGCATAGGGAAACATTGAGACCTATACCCATCGCTCGTTCTAGAGAGGCAAACATATAGATTGGGGTTACCTCCGTGTTCTCATTCTCTCAGCTGTTGAACAATTCTTCTTCTTCCCTGCTCACTATGAAGGAGTATGATTCTGAAAATTCCAGAGAGAGAGAGAGAGAGAGAGAGAGAGATAGAGAAGTTTGAAATTTTGAGGTACATATAGGCCAATTATGAAGTGCTCCAGAGTCTAAAGTGTACAGAATCATTTATGTGGAATGCAAAAATCAATTAACAGACACCCCATTTGCCTGTCGCATCCATATAATAAATTACTGTGGGCATGTGCATGGACGTAACAGCGAGATCTTTTCTCATGCTTATCTACATAAATAGAAATATATATATATATATATATATATATATATATATATATACTAGGTGCCTGGGCACCAAGGCCCATTATGAAAAGTGGTTTTTATTAGTGCATGACATGCAATTCATGAAATAATAACTTTCCATTTTTCATTTGCATGCACTACTATCCTTCATGGTCAATGATTGCTTTCCAACAAATTAATTAGGTTGATTTACTAGCAATAATTCATTTCCAAACATTATGTCTAATGAAAATATGAACATATGCAGGCTATTATACACATACGCACGCTATTATATCTAATGAAAATATGAACATACCATAAATATTAAACTTAATGAAAAATATACATATACCCATAGTATTATATGTACTAAGAATATACACATACCGGAGGTATTATACCAAATAAATTTTTTGGATATACCTTGGCTATCACAAATACCTATTAACTGACGTAATGAATGTACCCAGAAATATCATGAGTATGTAGATACCCCGACATATCTTGAGAATGTACATAGATCTGATATATATATACCTAAATAGTCTAGGTACGAAGAAGCGTCTATTCAGAGCCTCCGCCCAGTCCCGCGGTTCGATTCCCTAAAACAACGCGCCGCCGGCCGCTCCGGCCACGGCGCCCACGCTGCCCCGCGCCGCAGGCCACCCCGGCCGCGGCGCCCACTTCGCGCCGCAGGCCGCCCCGGCCGAGGCGCCCATGCTGCCCCGCGCCGCTGGCCGCCCCGGCCGCGGCGCCCACGCTGCCTCGCGCCCCTGCCCGTCGGACGACCTCGGCCGTCTCGGCAGTCTCTCCGTCCTGCCGATCGTCGATTCCTCCCCGCTGACGCTACCCTGGCGGGTCGACGGCGCGTCGTCCCCCACTCCGCATGGCATCTCCACCTCCGTCGTCGCTTGCAATGACGACAGGGACGCCCTTTTGCGAGGTCTCCGGCTGGGCAAGCCAGGCCGGGTCATCTACAAAAAACCAGGTGCGGCGTTCCTCGATTCGTTATTGCTCAATTTCCACACCATGGTTGCTTGTCCGCTTGCTCGCTCGCATCCGGTAGCGCATTGCCGTTTCTGGGTGTCCCCCGAAGTGCCTTCTTCTCGGATTAACGTGTGCTTCGTTAAAAACGCTCTTAACTTCCTCCTTACCGATGCGCCGGATCGTTTCACCGTCGTCGCTGATGGCCCGGCCGGCTTCAGCGCCTTTGCCGCGTCATCGGACGTTGCCAATTTCATTGTTGCCTCGGCGACTCTTCGTCTCGGCCGCACTACCCTTTCCCTCCATCGCCTGCGATCCGACGCCATTGCTGCCTATCAGCTCGCGCATGAGCGCGCTGCTCCCGTGGACCCTGTGGATTCAAACGCGCCGTTGCAGGCTCATGCAGCAGCTTTGGGCCCCACGCTTTCAAGCAATCGTCCGCATGCCCATGATCCCGCCGTTTTTCCCTCCTGCGCGCAACCCCTCGATCTGCGCACCCCGGATAGTTGCTGGAATCCCTCGCGCGTGCATGTTGCGTCCCCTCGTGGCTCTGGGCCTGACGAACCCATGCCCATGCGATGCGACGCGTGCGGCGCGCCCATCCCTCCCTCCCACTCAGTCATGTCTTCTCCTACCCCGGCCCTGTCCCGCTCCCGTCCTACGTCCCCTCTCTCTCCCGCCTCCGCCATGAATCCCGCCCCTCTCCTCGGCCACGCCGCACAAATCCGGCTGCTGGAGGATGTGCGCAGCAGCGCCGCTCCCCCATGCCCCGGTTCTCCGCGGGTTCCATCCACGGACGGCGCTCCCACTCTGCCCCGGTCCTATAAGGAGGCCCTGCTCGCCCCGGCTTCCCCAAACACTCGCCGTCGACGCATCCTCGCTTTTCTTCCCTCCCCTGTCAAGAAGCTGTGCCACAAGTGTTACTCGTCCGCTCATCTCATCCGGGACTGTCGCGACCCTGTTCGCTGTCGGGGTTGCAGACGCTCCGGCCACCGCAGCTCATCATGTACGTTCGAGCCCCTTGTCCTCCTTTCCCCTCTGTCTACCTCCTCTACTCCTTCCCCCTTGAGCTCACATGTTCCTCCCTGCAGGCTGTCTGATGCCCTCCGTCGCTCCCCCCCCTCCCGCTCGACCTCCCCGGGCGGGTTGCCGCTGCCTCGCACTCCGCCGAGGGAACACTGGATGGCGCGGTTCCACCACGAGCTGGACGAGGAACACTCTCGCTGCTTCCCTCGTCGTCCGCCGACCCCTTTCCCCCGAGGCGCCCCACTGTCGTGTGGCTCCTGCTGGACTCCCTCCTCCCACGCTCCTCCGTCCGCACCACCCCGCTCCGCGGCTGGCAACTCTCAGGCGGAGAGGGCGGCGTCCAACAGGCGCCATCCGGAGTACGCCGAGTGGTTCATGCCGGTGGTGGATGACATGAGCCACTCCCGTCGCTTCGCATACGCGCTCATCGACCCCCCGTCGGCCAGCCCCACCGACCTCCTCCTGCGGGCGTTCGAGCGCCGCCTCAGCACCAACTCCTCCGGCTTGGCTGCGTCCCACTACGGGGCAATGATGGTCGTCTTCGGCTCGGAAGCTGAGCGCAATAACGCCATGTGGCAGTTCCCTTTCCCATTCGAGGGGCATGTGGTTATGCTGGAGCGGCCGGAGGACGGCGAGACCCATTTCGACTGGGACTACACCTGCTTCGCCCAGCCCTCTGCCTCCGCTTTCCCCCTCGAGCACTGGCACGAGGGGGCATCTGCACCGCCTTCCGCTTGGTCGGCAACATCTGCTGCATCGACCCGCTTTGCCTCAACGACCGCGACTTATCTACGGTGCGCCTCGTCATCCGTCTCGAGCATGAAGACGATGTGCCTTTCTCGCTCCTGCTTCGCAACTTCGACGGTGCTGTCTCCGCCGACGTGGCCATCCGCGTCATCCGTTTCTGGTCCGCTAAGGAGGATGGCTCCTCGGTCTCCTCCTTCCACTTCGAGCGGGACGGCTCCCCTCCGCCTTCCCCTCATGGCCGCCGCTCGCCCGGAGTCGACGACATCGACAATGATAGCCGGTGGGCGTTCGGCGCCGCTTCCCCTCTCGGTCGCACCTCCTCCGGTCTCGACGACATCGACACCGCGAGCCTGAGGGGGTTTGGCGACCTCTCCCTCGCTCATCTCCCCGCTGGTCCGGTTGTCGCCCCGGTGGACAGCACCAACATGGCGGCGTTCCGCCGTGAGCTGGGCCGACGCATGTCATGCCTCCTCTCTGAGCCCTTCCCAGCTTGCTGGTGCTCCATCTTCCCTCCGGGGACCCCACTGGTCTCGGACGGGGACGACTCCGGCTCCCCCTCTGCGGTCTCTGATGAGGCCGCCTCCGACTCGACTATGCCGGTCCTCTCTCCTCTCTTGGCTCCCTCCGACCTCACCACCGACGGGAACGAGCATGCGGCGCTGAAGTCCCGTGGGTAGCGCAAACGCGCTGTCGACAGTGAGTTCACCCGTCGGAGCTCCCGCCTCGCCGGCAAGGAACAGGCCAAGTACGTCAAGATGCTCGACCGCGCCAAGGCGGTCAAGGCGGCGCGCTTCGACGCCGGGAAGGGCTCCCCTTGAATGCGCGCGGCGGTTCGTGCTGCTGGGCAGGACGTTCTCGACGGTGTGCCGACCTTCACCTCTCTTCGTCAGCTCCAGGAGATGGGCGCCGTCTGCGGTGTTAACATGGAGGCTCTGGCGGCTGGGGCCAGGGCCGAGAAGGCAGCCGTGCGCCATGATCTGCTATCCTACCTGGTGATAGGAATATGCAACTTGTATTCCCATGAGGCCATAGGCCGATATATATATACATGTACAGGTGTGAAACATATGCAGGAAACCCTTTATACAATGGGATAAATACAAAGGGGTACATGACTTATATTATAACTCTAACACCCCCCCTCAAACTCATGGTGGATGAACAACACTGAGTTTGGAGAGATAAAAGCCATGTTGTGCTCTAGTCTGAGCCTTCGTCAGGAAATCCGCCAACTGTAACTCGGAAGGCACATACTGAAGAGCAATAACCTGATCCTACACAGCAGCGCGCACATAGAAAGCATCAACACCAATATGCTTGGTGAGCTCATGCTTCACAGGATCGCGTGCAATGCTGATAGCACCTGTACTGTCTGATAGAAGCAGAGTCGGTGTAGTGACAGAAACACCAAAATCCTGAAGTAACCACCGTAACCAAGTCACCTCTGCCGTCAAAAGAGCCATTGCTCGCAACTCAGCCTCGGCACTAGAACGGGAAACTGCAAGCTGTTTCTTCGTCTTCCAGGCAATGAGAGAACCACCAAGAAAAACACAGTAAGCAGAAAGTGAACGGCGATCGGAAGGATCACTAGCCCACGTAGCATCCGAATAGGCCTGGAGCTGTAAAGAACTGGAGCGAGGAAAGAATAGACGGTGAGAGATCGTGCCTCGAAGATATCGAAGAACACAAAGGAGATGACTATAGTGAACCAAGGTGGGGGCAGAGACAAACTGACTCAGAATATGAACCGGATAAGAGATGTCCGGACGAGTGACAGCTAGATAGACAAGACTGCCAACAAGATGACGATAACGCGTCGGGTCAGGGAGAGGATCACCATCAGTAGCACGGAGGTGAGCATTGAGCTCCATAGGAGTCTCAACAACGCGCTCGTCAGTAAGAGCAGCACGAGCAAGAAGATCCTGGATATACTTTTCCTGGGATATAAAAAAGCCATCAAAGGTAGAAGAGACTTCAATCCCAAGAAAGTAGCGAAGAGGTCCAAGATCAGACATAAGAAACTGCTCACTAAGACGGGCCTTGACAAAGGCAATATACTCAGGGTCATCCCCCGTGATGATCATGTCATCAACATAAAGAAGAAGAAGAGTCCGACCACGAGGAGAAAGGTGAATAAACAATGATGGATCATGAGCACTTGCTAAAAAACCAGCAGCAGTGATCACAGAGGCAAAGCGCTCAAACCAGGCGCGGGGGGCTTGCTTAAGGCCATAGAGAGAGCGACGAAGACGACATACCATGCCATCAGGAACAGAATACCCAGGTGGTGGCTGCATGTACACCTCCTCACGCAGCTCACCATTAAGAAAAGCATTCTTAACATCAAGCTGAGATATAGACCAGTGGCGTGCAGAGGCAACGGCAAGAAGTATACGAACAGTGGTCATATGAGCCACAGGAGCAAAAGTCTCGTCATAATCACGACCATGCTCCTGCTAAAAACCACGAGCCACAAGACGAGCTTTGTGACGCTCAAGAGAACCATCGGAGCGAGTCTTAACCTTGTAGACCCACTTACAAGTGATCGGACGGACTCCGGGAGGAAGAGAAACAAGATCCCAGGTACCAGTGCGTTCAAGAGAAGCAATCTCCTCTGCCATCGCAAACTGCCATTCAGAATGAACAACAGCCTGACGGTAAGAAGTCGGCTCAAGAACAGCAGCACCAGTGGTGGGAAATCCAAAGCGATCAACAGGCGGACGAGGACGAGAATGCAAGCCATAAGTAGGCTGAGAGGAAGATGACGACCCATCCACAGAGGCATCGACTGGTCGTGGACGACGAGTGTAATGCTGAGGAAAAGATGGAATAATAGAAGGAGGAATCGGCAAGGTAGAATCAGGGGGTGGCGACGAAGAAGTCACCGGAGATGAAGGTGTAGAATCCGGTGACAGGCTGGAAGAGGAGACCGGGGAGGAAGTCACCGGAGATGAAGGTGGAGAACCCGGTGACATGCTAGGCGAGGAGACCGGGGAGGATGATGGCTGCAAATCAACTAGATGTGGAGAAGGAGAGGAAGTGGAACGGAGAGGTACAGTCTCGGCGGGGGTGATAGGTGAGTCAGGAAAAGTGAGGAAAGAGATATCCTGCACTGAAAAAGTCGAGGAAGATGGGCGTGGGTAGAAGGGACGAGACTCTTCAAAAGTCACATCTCGAGAGATACGCATCCGACGACCAATAGGATCCCAACAACGATAGCCCTTATGCTCATCACTGTAGCCTAAGAAGACACACTCAACAGACTGAGCGGTCAGTTTGGTGCGTTCCCGAGGGGCAAGAAGAACATAGCAAACACAACCAAACGAGCGAAGCATCGAATAATCGGGAGAACGATCAAAAAGTCGCTCGAAAGGAACACCACCCTGTAGAGCAGCGGAAGGCTGTATATTGATAAGATAGGTGGATGTGGAGACGGCCTCAGCCCAAAAAATGAGGCGGGAGAGAGGCAGCAATCATCAATGCACGAGCCGTCTCAAGAAGATGTCGATGCTTTCGCTCAGCCACACCATTCTGAGCATGAGCACCAGGACAAGAGAATTGAGAGAGAGTCCTGTGCTCAGCAAGAACACCACGCAACATCTTAGAGATATACTCGCCAGCGGAGTCAGCATGAAAAACACGAATGGGTGAAGAGAACTGAGTATGAACCATGGAAGCAAAACGCTTATAAATAGACAATACCTCAGAACGAGAAGTCATGAAATAAAGCCATGTGTAACGAGAGAAATCATCTATGAAAATAATATAGTATTTATGACCACCTTTCGAAGCGAAAGGGGCCGGACCCCATACATCAGAATGGACTAAATCGAAAGGATGCTTAGACACTGACTCACTATGTGAATATGGTAACTGAATCTGCTTGCCAAGACGACAACCCTGACACTCTAAAGAGACATCTCCTGAGACAGACCCCAGAAGGCCTCGATGAACTAAAGAAGACAACCGAGAACCACACAGATGACCAAGTCGATGATGCCACTGCTGGAAAGAACCAGTGACGGAGGCGACAGAAGCGGAAGAACTGGCGATGGTGGTGGCAGTAGAAGGAACATGAAGCCAGTCCAACTCCCAAAGACCCTGAGAATCACGACGGCGAGGGCCAGCCCCAACCAGAGTGTGCGTGTGACGGTCCTGGACAGAACAAGAGTCAACGTCAAGGATGACGCGACAACCAGAATCCGTAAGTTGACCAGCAGAAAACAAATTCATGGTAAGTCGAGGAACATGAGCAACATCAGGAACAGAATAAGAAGGAGTAGTAAGATTGCCTCTACTAGCAACAGAAAGTGGAGTACCATCAGCAGTGAAGACATGAATAGGAGAATCCAGTGATCGAAGAGAGGACAAAGTGGAAGAATGAGAAGACATGTGAAAAGAAGCTCCAGAGTCCAGAACCCAGGGGGATGTACCTGACTGTGTAGAGGGTGATTGCTCAGTGCGGGAAGCATCAGTCACAGAACCGGCAGTACCCGTCGAGGAAGAACCTGAAGCCGCGAGCAGACGCTTAAGTCTCAGAATATCCTGCTCAGTCAAAGCAATGGCTGAAGCTGTCGAGGTAGATGACGAAGTCCCTGAAGATGATGATCGAGCCTTGCGCAGGTGTTTCTTCTTTGTGTAGCACTGAGACTCAAGATGACCATCATTGTTGCAATAGGCGCAATGTGGACGGGGGTGACCTGAGCCTCCAGAAGGAGTGGGCAAGAGCGGCGGAGCACTCGAGCGAGAAGGGGTCGGTGGAGCAAGTGGCGTAGGAGCACGAGTAGCGAGCACAAAGGGAACCTCCACCAAACCAGCACCATGTAAGTGAGTCTCCTCAGCACGAATCTCAAAAAGCGCCTCCATGAGAGAAATGCGGCCACGAGCAAACAACTGAGCATGCCGGGGCTCATACTCCTTACGGAGCCGAGACAAGAACTCATAGACGCGATGAAACTCCCAATTGGCCTGGACAGCCTGGCAACAGGGGCAGGTACGACACCCAGCACTACGGAGAGAATCAAGCTGGCGCCAGATAGCAGAACTCTGTGCATAGAAGTCATCAACAGTGGAGTCACCCTGCTGAAGAGCATGCTCCTGACGGATCACAGAGAGGTATAAGGCATCACCAGAGGGCTGATAGCGCTCACGAAGACGGGTCCACATCTCAAAGACAGTAGAAAGACCCAGAAATTCAGAAGCAAACTGAGGCAGAACACTAGCAGTGAGAACAGCTGCAGCACGAGCATCATCATCAAGCCACTGGGTGTAAACAGACAGAGCACCATGATACGTCTGAAGAGCCTCCTCATAAGCCAAAACCCTCTCATCATAAGCACGATCAGCAGCCTCATCAGCAACCTTAGCCGCATCCTTGGCGGCCTGATTAGCATCCGTTGGAAGAACCGATGGAGTTGGTGGAGTAGGGGCCACCGGAGGAACTGGACGTGGCGGACAGCAGACCTCGCTAGAAAGAACACCCCAAAGATGGATGCCACGCATGTGAATGCGCATGAAGCCAGTAAAGTCGGTGTAGTTAGTACCATCAAAGATCACCGGACAACGAGGGACAACAACATAGCGCGATGTAGCAGACATTTTTTTTAGAGCCGACGAGAGCACCAGCGACAGCAGAGTCGGGAACAACAGAAGCAGGCACGAGATACTGGTGGATCGGGCGACCTGATCGGGCGGGCCGGTGCGAGCGACCTGATCGGGCCGGCGCTGGCGACCGGAAACTGGATCGGCGTCCGCTGGAGAGGACGCTAGCGACGGGATCCGAGCGGGAGAGAGAGCGCTGGTCGACGGAGCAGCTTCGAGCGGGAGATCGGCGCTGCTGGGAGATCGAGGCCGGCGCCGTCGATCGGGGAAGAGAGCAGTTGGGACCCGGCTACAGGATCTTGGGCAGGACCTGGCAGCTGGATCGGTAAGAGCGGGACCTGGCGGCTGGATCGGTAACGAGCGGAACCGGTCGGCTAGATCGCGGGCGGGACCTGGCGGGAGTCTTCGATCGGGGATCGATTGGGGGTGGCGGCTATCAGGCGGCGGCGCCTCACGAGACAGAGGCGGATGAGGGCGGGTCGGGTGGGAGGGAGAGTCAGCGCAGCCAAGGATGAAAGCGTCGCGACGGAGGTGGATCAACAGCACGAGTTGCGCGTGCTATAAAATTGACCTAGCTCTAATACCATGGTAGGAATATGCAACTTGTATTCCCATGAGGTCATAGGCAGATATATATATACATGTACAGGTGTGAAACATATGCAGGAAACCCCTTATACAACGGGATAAATACAAAGGGGTACATGACTTATATTATAACTCTAACACCTGGCACCCTTGTTGGGGTCCGTTGTGTTGCTTGTGCTCTATGCCAGGCGGGCCCGTAGTCTGTTCCCCCAATCCCTCCTCCCCTTTTAGATGTTCAGGCTTGTTCTCGTGCTCCCGTCCGTGTGCCTCCTGGCTAGGCTGTCGGAGCACTGTATCTTTTTTGTTTTCCTCCTTTCCCCCCGTGGGGTCTGGTAACGGCCTTAGGCCTTGTCGTTTGCTTAACATGCCCTGTCCCCGGTGCCCTTCGTACTCTAATGACTAGCTCGTTCGGAATCTGTACTTGGAACGTTCGTGGTCTGGGAAACAGTGACAAATGCATGGACGTGCGCGCTAATATCGAGGCCATGCAACCACGTTTTCTGGCTCTTCAAGAAACTAAACTTGTTGCCCCCGCTTTAACCAAAACTAACTCGTTCCTCCCACCTCGTCTTCGCTACTTTGTCCTGCTCGACTCGGTTGGCGCGTCGGGGGGGATTTGCTCTGCGTGGGTGACTCGGTTTTCTCTCTCACCAGTAGTTTTTCGTCCACCCACGTCCTCTCTGTTGACCTTACCCATTGTTCCGATAACTCCGCTGTCCGTGTGTCCAACGTCTATGCCCCCTGTGCCCATGCGAAGAAAGCCGACTTCCTTTCCGAGCTCTCCACCCATGCTCCCACCGTCTCCACCCCCTGGGCTATTGTTGGAGATTTTAACCTCGCTCGAACCCCTGCTGACCGTAACACGGACACCTTCTCGCGTTCAGAGGCAACTCTGTTTAACGACTTCATCAACGGGCTCGCGCTCATCGATCTCCCGCTTCGGGATCGGTTATATACTTGGTCCAACCGCCAATCCTCCCCCATCCTTGCTCGCCTCGACCGCGTTCTTGTTAAAATGGATTGGGATGCCATGTTCCCTATGTCCACCCTTTTGTCCTTCTCCCGCTCAACCACCGACCACGTCCCCCTACTCGCCACCATTTCCTCTCGCGCCCCCCGCTCTACTGTTTTTCGGTTCGAGAAAGCTTGGGCGCTCCACCCCTCCTTCCGCCATACTATTGCTTCTGCATGGTCCTCGACCTTCCGTCCGGATGCGACATCACGCCTCGTTGCTCACTTGCGCCAATGCAGGCTCAGTTGCAAGCGCTGGGCTAGACGTCTGTCTCTGGCTGCCGTCCGAGAGCAGGACTGTCGCTTCCTCATTAACATTTTGGACCGTTTGGAAGAAATGCGCGCTCTCTCTCACCTCGAGTCTCTGCTTCGCTCTCTCACCATTGACGCCCTCCGTGTCTCCATCAAAGAACGCGTCCTCTACTAGAAACTTCGTGCCAAGGTCCAATACGCCATCGATGGAGACGAAAACACCCAATTCTTCCACGCTTCTGCTTCCGCCCGCTTCCGTCGAAATCGCATTCCCATTCTTTCAGTAAACAACGTTGATATCACGACCCACGAAGATAAGGCGGCTGCTCTTAGAGACTACTATAAGCTGCTTCTGGGCACTACTTCTCCTTGTCGCTGGGATTTTCCCCTTGCGGATCTCTATCACGACTCACACCACCTCCCCGCGGACCTCTCATCCCCTTTCACCCCCGCGGAAATTAAAAACGCCTTCCTGGATATGAACAAACTTTCCAGCCCTGGGCCGGATGGCTTTGGCCCGTCTTTCTGCGTTATGTTCTGGGATATTATTGCTAATGACGTCGAAGACGTTTTCCGTGATTTCTACACCGGGTCCATTGACCTTACCCGCATCAACCGTGCCTTTCTTGTCCTGCTGCCCAAGTTTGAGGCCGCCCGCAGCCCTTCCGACTTCCTCCCTATTTCGCTTCAAAACTGTATCATGAAAGCCATCACAAAAGCCCTACGCTCCCGTCTCCAACGTTTTATTCATTCTCTTGTCGACCCCGACCAAACCGGTTTCCTCCATGGCCGTCATATATCCGAGAACATCATCTACGCAGCCGACCTAGGCCGTGCTTGTCACATTCGGAAAGTCCCCACTCTAGTGTTCAAAATCGATTTCCGCAAAGCCTTTGACTCAGTCAACTAGAACAGTCTCCTCGCATTTCTTTCTGCCCGCAGCTTCGATAATCGGTGGTGCGGTTGGATTCATTCCATCCTCTCCACCGGCCACACTTCTGTCCTCCTCAACAACTCCCCTGGAGACTGGATCCTTTGTCGGAACGGGCTCCGGCAAGGGGTTGCCCTCTCCCCCTACCTTTTCTTGCTCATGGCACATGTGCTCCAATGCCTTATCCGTTCTGCTTGCTTTGGGCGCCAGCTAGCCCACCCGATCGACCCTTCCTTGTCGTGCCCCGTCCTTCAGTATGCGGATGACACTTTGATCCTTTGTCGCGCGGACCTCCCTTCGGCGATCCATCTTAAATCACTCCTCGACTCGTTTGCCCATGTGGCCGGCCTGGCGATCAACTTTCACAAGTCCGTGTTCGTTCCTATGCACTGTGATAGCGCCAACGCCATCGCGATGGCGGCGGCCCACGGCTGTTCTATCTCGTCGTTCCCCCAACCGTACCTAGGCCTTCCCCTCTCCCCCCTCAAACTCCCCATTTCTGCGTACGACCCCCTCCTTCGCTCGTTCGACCGTTACCTCTCCGGTTGGCGTGCTCTCCTTCTCTCATCTGGCGGCAGGCTCGTCCTCTGCAACGCGGTTCTCAACAACCTCCCCACGTACTTTATGTGTTCCTTTCTTCTCCCTCCTGGTGTGGTTGAGCAAATCGATCGTAGGCGTCGTGCTTTTTTTGGACCGGCAAGGATACTTGAGCGGGTGCTTGCTGTCTAATTGCTTGGGATAAGGTGTGTGTTGATGTGCAGGAAGGTGGCTTCGGAATCCGCGATATTCGACGGCAAAACATGTGCTTGCTTCTCAACTCCGTCCACAAGCTTCACCTCCCGGAGTCTCCGCCTTGGAAGTAGTGGTTCCTCCGCTGCTCCCGCGGCAACATCGGTGATTCCACGTCGTCTCCGTCTTTTCTCCAGAGCATCGTCGACATGGGTCTGCCAACGTACAGGTCGGTCACCCGCGTGGAGCTCGGGGATGGCTACACTACTTCTTTCTGGCAGGACAGGTGGCTCCCCGGATGTGCGCTGTGCTTCCAGTTCGAGGCTCTCTTCTCCCACTCGATGCGGCCTAACGCCACCGTTGCGGGTGTCCTTCGGGACGGCATCTCGCTTCAGCCGCGGCTGTCCGCTGTGGCCGCTGCGGAGCTGGAGGCGGTCCGGGTGGTGCTTCGCTCCGTCCATCTCTACCCTAGGGCGGATCGCCGGATCATGGCCTGGGGCCCGGAGACGCGGTTCTCCTCACGTGCGGTGTACCGAGTGCTCTCTCTAAACGGCTGCACCGACCTCACCTCCTCCGAGATTTGGGCCTCCTGCCTCCTCTCGAAGATCAAGGTGTTCGCGCGTCTTCTCACCGGCGGGCGCCTTAGCACGCGGGTGAACCTCCACGCCAAAAGTTGCTCCCCCACCCCGTCATGCGAGTCTTGTGGCGCTGATGAGACCATTGACCACCTCTTCATTACCTGTACGCGTGCAACCGAGGTCTGGGGGCGGCTCAGCATGGGCTCCCTACGTTGTGTTGGCGAGGCTCTCTCCTCTGCTCCCCCTGAGTCTGTCTCTCGCTCGTGTTGGAGAGACGGGTTGTTTGTTCTCCTCTGGCAGGTTTGGAAGGCACGGAACGACGTGGTCTTCAACCGCCAACAGTGTGATGCGAGGTCAGTTCTTCAGAAGGCTTCCAATGACCTCCTTATCTGGAGTAGGCGCTTCCGTGACCATGAGCGCCACCAGCTGATGGTCGTCCGCGCCTTGCTCCTTGCTTGTGCTTAGCGTAGATGAATCACTCCCTCCGCCCCTGTTGTCTTCCTTTATCTTGTTGCTTTTATCTTTTCGATAAAAACACTGTATGACTGCCGAGTCCTTCGAGTAATATAACAAACGGTGGGGTTTCCCCCCGTCATTCTTGAAAAAAAAATAGTCTACGTACTCCAAATCACTGATACATGCCTGAGTTATCAAATATCTACTAACGATACGCAATGTATATACCCAAAAATATTACGAGTATGTAGATACCTCAAAATAAATTTGCCATGTATGTCGTAAAAATTTGTCCTAGGTATCATATTCGTAATTTATATACTCAAATTAAATACAATATCCCCAAGATGATAATAAATATGATGTACCAAAGAAATGATATACCCGCAATATCATTTTTGAAAATATATATACTCCGAATTTGTCCTAGGTATAATTTTCATAATTTATATACCCAAATTAAATATGATATACCCAAAATAAATATAATACACCTCGAATATGATATACCCCAAGATGGTATACCCATATAAATATAATATACCCAAAAGTAAATATGATATACCCCCAAGATGATAATTAAAGTATGAAACACATAATTTATATACCCAAAATAAATATACTTGATTGTGGCACATCCGAAATTTTGTGAGTATAGACCATCGTTCGAATATTCTCAAGTACCCGCAAAAAAGTCACATACCCATGAAATTAGCACGTGCATACATACCGTATCCACAGAAAGGAGTACGGTTGTATGTATATACGTTCAAACGAATTCCATTCTTTGTACAAGGAAATAAATGAAGAGAAACAATTACATTTATCACAGCGCGTGATATTAATGCACCTAAATCATACATTTATTGCCACTCACCAATTACGTCCATAAGCATATATGGAAGGTGTCTAATATCCATATCTATTGAAACAATCTAAGATCCAATGGTTACGAGGTAAGGAGCCTGGGCACCCAGGTGTCCCACACACACACACACACACACACACACACACACACACACACACACACACACACACATATATATATATATATATATATTACCTTCGGATTACGCTGAGATATGTGCACTTGTACTAGTACTAGAGCGTTTCATTAGGTAATAGTTATTGCTAATTATTGATTGATATGGACATTTAAATGCCCACATTAGAATGGAAAGCGAGAATGAACAATTAATGGTCACATGCATGGTACGTGCACTATTCTACAGAGAACAAGAATTCATATTTTATTGATGTTGTATACCTTTTTGGAGAAACGTACATGGCACCATATTCATGATATACTTTTGAAGACAATAATTTGCGCGTATAATATCTTAGGTACATATACCTACCCAAAAAAGGAGGATGTCATTATTAGGTATGTCCCCATTAAAACTATATAATTTTTGGATATGTCTTCAAGGCATATACATGTACTAAAAAATGAGTTTGTGTGTACAATATCTTAGGTATATGTACATACCCTATATATTAGGTATATGTAAATTATACAATTTTTGGGTATATCTCCACTATCAGTTACATGTATGTCTCAACAGAATATACGTGATAAAAAAATAGTGTTCGGGTATGTACCGTCCAAAGTATATCAATTTTGTTTATATCTACAAAGCATGTGTATAATGAAAAAGGGTATGCGGGTATAATATCCTAGGTCCACATACACATGCGAAAAATCATGTGTGGGTATTGGCATGCAATGTGCATTCCCAAAACTAAAAAGAACTATGTATGGGTATTTGTACGCATGAAAAAAATCATCTGTGGGTATCAGCATGCATCATATTTTCCTAAAAGTAAAATAATAATTAGGGTCACATTTTATGTTATATGGTCATCTTAATTTGTATAGAAACAATAGGCGTTAAAAAGTATGACCCGGCCTTATATTATTTGGTCGTATCTGATACCTTAAAAATAAGAGTGTACATACAAACCCTCTTTATTTGGAAAGAAATCATTGCTAGGAAACAATAGTATATTTGTTTTTGGAAAGCAATCAATGACTGTTGATGGTTGTAGTGCATGCAAACAAATTTGGAAAGTCATTTTGTCGTGCATTGTATATCATGCACTACAAATGTGAGTTGCCATATAATGGGTCTAGGTGCCCAGGCACCTAGGTGCCCCAAACAATTTACCTATATATATATATATATATATATATACATATATATATACATATATATATATGGTTGTTCAATATGTTCAATGAGGGGCGGGTAGAAAGAGAGAATAGTCCACATGATGAAAGTTCACGAAAACCAAGTAATTAAAATGTCAAAATTACATACCTTTCCCATTCCGCAAAATAGTTGTCTAAAAATGGCATGAGATTTCTTTCGTCTCACAACTACCGTGATGTGTTGATCCATTCCGAAATATTTGATGTTGACTTCAGATAATACATTCTTGATATACTACTAAGTACTAACACTTATAGCTAAAAGTAATAAGCTAGCGCCAATGAAATATTATGGAATATGCATTTTCCACAGATTTTAGAGTTCCTCAATCAATCTTTATTACCCAGGAACCTGACAATAACTCCAAGTTGGCTAAAATTTGATATCTTACATTCTTACTATGCAGGGCTGTACCTCTAAGGTCAAAGGTTAGGCTCTCTTATAAGAAATTAGATATCCTACATTCTTATTGTGCAGGGCCGTCCATGTCATAATGACAATTGAAAATTAACCGTGCGGTCACTTGGGTTTTTTGGAATAGCTAACCACAATAGTGTTAACATTCTGGGAAATTAAGAGAAGTGGTAGTTTTCTGTAATCCTAGTCCATAGGCTATTTACTCGGCCTCAGACGGTTGTACTGTCCTAACATGAATTGGTTCAACAACCTCACTCGGTCATGTAGAGTGAGGGCTATTGGTGGCCGAGCATCAGGCAGGCCGGAATCCTGGTCGTTGGAATGGGCTTTGGGATGTGGATTGTGTCAGATCATTGGCAGACTGCTGCCAGACTAGGCATGCATATACGGTTCGGGATACACCTATTTGCACCGTAGGCGTACATGTTTCGCCCATCGGCCTGCTCTTGTTCCCTCGCTCACATGTCATGCAAGTTTCTTGGCCCATTGTTTTTTTAGGAAAGGCCATCATGGCTAGCTTTATTGATTGAAAATAGGGATTACATCGTCCACAAGGCTCGAAACGAGAAAGCCCGGAGGCTCATCCGTCCAACTAAGAGAAATCTTATTACAATAACTGTAGTTAGCTAGCACATGCGCTGCTTGGTTACAAGAACATGGGCAGTATTGAAATTTGACCTTCCCGATCAACGAAGATAGATCCACACACTCGGCAAAAATAGCTGCTGCTTCATCCCACCATCTAGTTTCGCCATCACATGATTCTATCACCGTTGTGGAGTCCGATTCTGCTTCAATCCGGGGGAAACCAAGTGAATTTGCAAAAGCCAATCCATCTCTCATCGCAAGGGCCTCGGTGGTAACTACATTAGCTGCATGGGGTATAAATTTACACTGCGCCGCTAGGAATGTTCCCTTTTCATCCCTAATCACAGCTGCTGTAGCACCCAAACCTTCATCAACAAAAAAGGCGGCATCAACATTTAGTTTGACAAACCTGGGTTCTGGTATCCTCCATTTTTCTACGGTAGTATTCATCATCTTCTCATTAACCTGATGGTAATTATTTGCTATCGCCAATACGGACATCGGCCATTTAAAAGTAGGAGGAGGCGTTCCATCGTGAGTGAACTGCCGACGGATCCACCATAGATACCAGCTCCCCACCATAATGACTTGCTTGACATCCAAATTAGGTTTCAAAGGAGCCGGGCTAGATCCACCAAGGAGTAAATGTTCCAGTATGATAGAACCCGAACGATTCACCGACCTGGCTTCGGCAATTGTTTCCGAGATGCCTAATCTGGTCCAGAGTTCCCTTGCGTGAATACAATCAAATAGCAAATGCTTAATATCCTCTGCACCATGATGACAGATTGGACATGCACCATTTGTACCTACATGTCTGTTAGTAAGGATGGATTTAAGCGGCAATATCCCGTGCAGCGCTCTCCAGCAAAAAATTTGGATTTTACGTGGGATGCAAAGCTTCCAGAGTACACTCCACACTGCCGGTGTATTCGATCTGTTAGGATGTGTCGGTGCAGTTGCATGAACCCCAAAAGTTCGAATCCACTGAATATGGTACGCTGTACGAACAGAAAAATTCCCTTTCCGATCAGGGTGCCATGCTATAAAGTCATCAAAAGAATTGTAGTTTAACGGGATTTGTAAGATCCTGTTAACATCTACCGGATTTAGGATCGACCGAAGCAAGTCTTCATCCCATGATCCGGTGTTGGGGTCGATGAGCTCTTGGACAGTGGAAAGAATAGAATGGCCTCTCAATGATATCACCTTCCTGTCCGGGCTAGCTGGGATCCACGGGTCCCTCCAAATGTTCACATGCTCTCCTGTCCCAATTCTCCATATGTATCCCAGCTTGAAGGTCTCTAATCCTTTCATGATACTTTGCCAAGTAAACGATGCTCCATTTTTTAAGCTAGCTTGGAGTAGACTCCCATTTGGGAAATATTTTGCCTTTAGCACTCTAGCACACAAAGATTCAGGACATGTGATCAACCTCCAGCATTGTTTCGATAGCATTGCCAAGTTGAAGGAGTATAAATCTCTAAATCCCATGCCCCCTTCACTCTTGGGGTAGCATAGTTTCCACCACGAAAACCAATGCATTTTCTTATGTTCCTCATCATCACCCCACCAATACTGGGAAATTAAGTCCGTGATTTCCTTAAAAACACCTTTGGGTATACTGAAAACAGACATGGCAAAGACCGGGATAGCCTGCGCTACCGCTTTTATGAGAATCTCTTTGCCACCAATAGATAATACCTTCTCCATCCATCCTTTCAGTCTTTCTTTAATTCTTTCAACAAAATGTTTGAAGCAGTCACTTCTATCCGCCCCCACCATTGCTGGTAGCCCAAGATATTTATCAGACAATGCTTCAATATCAATATGTAATTCCTGACATATTTCAGCCCTTACCACCTCAGAAGTGTTAGGACTGAAGAAAACACTTGACTTTGAAAAACTCACCAACTGGCCCGAACTCTGACAGTAGGTTTCCAGAACATGCTGTAAGGAAGCTGCATTTAAAATATCTGCTTTCATAAGAATTAGAGAATCGTCAGCAAATAAGAGGTGTGATACTGACGGTGCATTTCTGCACACTCTAACTCCTTCTATGCCACCAGCTTCTTCTTCATACTGCAATAGATTGGATAGACCTTCCGCGCAGAGAAGGAATAGGTATGGGGAGAGAGGATCCCCTTGTCGTATACCCCTAGTAGGGGTAAACTTATCTGTCTCTTGGGAATTGAATCTTACTCTGTAGGAAACAGAGCTAACACAAGCCATCATGAGTTCAATCCACTGACTATGAAAACCTAGAGCAACCATCATGTCATGCAAAAACGACCATTCCACCCTATCATAAGCTTTATGCATGTCCAACTTTACTGCACATAATCCTGTTTGGCCGGCCCTTTTATTCTTTATTTTGTGCACACATTCATACGCTATCAGGATGTTATCCGTGATCATCCTTCCAGGGACGAAGGCACTTTGGGTGGGAGAAATAATCTCAGGCAGAATGTTTTTCAAACGGAAAGCTAGCATCTTAGAGATTATCTTGTATAAAACATTACAAAGACTTATAGGGCGGAATTGTGTTACCAGTTCGGGTGAGTCAGTTTTAGGGATCATCACAATTGTAGTCTCATTCCAGTCCGCCGGAATTATTCTGGAATTGATTGCAAGAAGTACCTCCGCTGTTATGTCATCTCCCAAAATATGCCAAAACTTTTTAAAGAATATTGCATGGAGACCATCTGGACCGGGAGCCTTAATATCCCCGATACTGAACACAGCTTTTTTAACATCATCAGCAGTATACGGTGCCATCAAAAAATTGTTCATCTGGTCAGTGACTTTGTGTTGTACCTTGTGTAAAATCTCTGGGTCTGTGTGCTGCACTTCTGACGCGAATAGATGTGTAAAGTAGTTCAATACATGCGAGTTCAGTTCTGGCATACCTTCAAGCCAATTGCCTCCAACATCTTTCAGTCTCTTTACAAAATTCCTTTTCCTTCTAGCTGAAGCATAAGCCTGGAAAAAACCAGTGTTGCGGTCACCACTTGTTAGCCAGGTTGCCCGGGATCTTTGCATTTCCTGTATTTCTTCTAGCTCTAGCAAGTATTCGATTAACTCAGCTAACTCCTTCCTTTGTACATCATTTTCATCATTCATAGGGCCTGCCATAGCCTTCTCAAGCTCCCTTTGTGCTTTGCGAAGGCGCTTTTTTGGTTTCTTAAGGACCCTCTGATCCCAGTCATGGAAGCTAGCATGCATTTTATTGAGTTTTTCATGTATGTTCGTGACAGTGGGATCTATCCCTGCCTCGTTCGATGCATTCATCACTTTTTCATCAAATGTCTTTTCCCTCAGCCACCGTGCTTCGAATCTTTTGGCATGACTATTGTTCGTTCCACTCGGTGGCTGTACATAGTACTCAGTATCCACAAGGAGCGGTCTGTGGTCTGAGTGATTGAACTCCATATTCTGTAGTGCCGCGTGGGGGAAACGGGCAGACCACAAATCATTCACAAGCCCTCTATCGAGACGTTCCCTGATCCGACCTCGACGCCATGTATATGGATCACCGAGGTACCCAAGATCATGCAGCTCACAATCATCAACAACTTCATGGAATGCTTGCATGTATTGGGGCGGGCGCGGATTGCCTCCTTCCTTCTCATGAAGGTACATGATTTCATTAAGGTCACCCACCAGGAGCCATGGTAGGTTATGAGCTTGGTGTAGTCGTCGCATACGAGACCACGTCAAGTGTTTGTTCTCCCATCTAAAATCTCCATACATCCAGTCAAACGCCAAACAGAATCATTATTATCCTCAATCGTTACATCAATGAACATAGGATCAAGAGCTAATCTATGAACATTGACATTATTATTCCAAAAAAGAACTAAACCTCCACTTATACCATTACTCGGACAAACTAGTTTTTGGTCCATCTGCAATCTTTTCCGAAGACACTCTGCCAGATAGCTATCAAGGTGCGTCTCCAACAAAAACATCACCTCGGGGTTGCATCTTCGCTGGACATCCAGCAAAGCACGTACTGCCGGGGCGTTCCCAAGACCTCGACAGTTCCAAGCCAGTATTTTCATTGCGTCCGGTCATCCCCCTCCCGGGAGGACGCCGATATCTCATTATTTTGCTGACCTTTCAGGTTTTCCACTGCACCCCCATCTACTCCTTTGAATTTCTTTTTATTAGCATTTTTCTGAGGTGTGTTAGCAGCCACTGATGTAATCCCTGGCAGAATATCACCCTCTAGTTGATCCACCATAGCAGCGACCTTTGAAGATTTAGTCGCTCCGGGAACTAATTAACTGGTTCTGGCGCTGACTGAAGGGTATCAGCCGCCGTGCGTTTGCCCAACACGTTATTATTTCTAGCCTCCAAGCTATTCATACCATTCTGCACATCTTGCTCTGTCTCCATCTCTGTATCATCCGGATTGAAGAGTGCATTGTGTCGCCAGCTTTGTGTTGCTCCCCTTCCGGCAAACACAGAAGGAGGAGCCCCACGTCCACGGCCAGGACCAAAAGCAGGGTCCCCCCGTCCAGCCTCACCTCTTCCACGTCCAGGATTTCTACCAGCCCCACGGCCTCGGCCTCGGCCTCTGCCTCTGCCTCCATCAGCAAGCAGAAAATCGCCCCATTCAAGTTTGGTTAAATCATGTTCTCATGTACCGCATTCCTGATACCAATGCCCCATCAGTCCGCAGTTGCCACAAAACTCAGGTATTTTTTCATACTGGACTTGATAGAATTCAGTCTGTTCATTCTTTGTTATTCCAACAAATCTGATTAGTTTCTTCATAACATTGAGCTCCACTTTTACTCTGACAAATTCACCCACAAAACCAGCAGGAAGTGTTGTTTGGACCTCCAGTATTTTTCCCATCTTTCTACACATGCCCATAATTGCAGCCGGGAAGAGATAGTTGTCAGGCAACTTGAGGATCCTAGCCCAAACTGTTATCTTATTCAGAACGATCGATTTCGGGTTCATAAATCCATCATACTCAGCTATTAGAAGCCCTTGGTTCCTAAACAGCCATGGCCCCAAATTCATGGCAGTATTCCAATCACCCAAGCATCCAAATTGAACCGTAAAAAGATTCTCATCCACCCTGCGCCAGTGGACCGGTTTTGCTGGGTTCCAGGCTGATCTCATATCGGCATAGAGAGCGGAGGGACTGAAACTCTTTTCAGTGTGTACCTTAGCGATCGCAAGCCACTTGGATTCAATCTTCTCCTCTTTGAATTCCTCCTCCCAGACGAAGTGATCCTCTTCATCTTCCTGCAGTTCCAACCGGCTCAGGAGCTCTTCCACAGGTTCCTTGCCCTGACGAGATCCTCTAGGTTCTTCCTGCGACGCCATAGCGAACGCCAACAAAAGGCCCTAACCTTGGAGAGGGCGAAGTGCGAGACCCGCCTCACGTCCACACGCGCTTCCGCCGGGTGAGATCGGGGAGGAGCGGGGGACGGGCAGGGATTGATTGCGGCGGACGGTAGAATCAGACTCTCGACGGCGGCGCCGCCAGAGGAGTTCGAAACCCTAACTAGACGGCAAGCATATCTGATTTGCCTACCTTCTTGGCCCATTGTTATTCGTTTGAATCAGCACAGGAAGGAGAATCTCGTCGTCCACCTCTCCCCAAACCACCACCCCCGTGGAAGAAGCCCCAGCCACATAACAGACTTGCCTCTCTGCCCTATTTTCTCTCCCCTCGGGCGACGGCGGCGGGGTGCTGCCTGGCGAGATGTCCACCAGACGCCGGGTATGTGTATCTCGTGCCCTCTTTTTTCCCTTAGGTCATCGTGTGTTCCTAATCCCTGTGCCGGATTCGAATAAAGTTGACTGACGGAGCTTGATTTGTACAGGTTCGGGCTCTCCGGAGCACTCGTCCTCTTCCACTCCGGCGGCCAAATCACCCGGATCCCGCGTCACCTTCCACTTCGGCGGCGGCTCGACTCAAGTTTGCAGAACACCGGATCTGCCCAGGGCAAGGCCCTCGTCTACGGATCTGTCCGGGAAAAAAAATCATTTTCTTCATTGTTTCGGTCGGTGAGGCTGGATCACACATCAATTACTTGTGCTTTTCTCCTAGAGCTGTTGTTCGTCTGTTTTAGATTTGCACTTTTTAGGAAATTTTTATTTTGTTCCATCTATTCCTTTGGTACGGGTGATCTAACTGTATGGCTCGATCGAGATGCATATCACTTCTGTTGTTGAATCCAAAAATAGACTGCTCTTTTTTTTATTGTAATCCCCTTCCATCTATTCCTTATGTGCAGATGCGATTTTCTTTTGTTTGCTTGTAATCTCCTTCGTCTGAACTAGATAAGTCTCTCCTCATCCTGTTGCTGCGCAGATCCGAATTTGCCGTGATGTTTGTTTAGACAATATAGAGATTTTTTTTGTTCATAACCATGCTTATGTGCCAGATCGGCTTATTTTTTCTGATGTCTTGAGGATTCCTCTAACTTGGATAATCGATGCTTAATCCTGCTGGAACTTAATGATGGATTTGATGTTCTGTTCTTGAGCTAATCCAAGGTTCATAATTATTTCATTCAACTGGGGTAAAGTTTGAATTCCTACCACTGATTGCAAAGATTTTCTGTTCCATGGATTTCAGTTTGTTTCGTTGAACCCTTTTCCACCGGAGTCATAGACTTGAGCAACACTGAAGATCAAGTGTGCCATGGCGGCAAGGCCGCATCCCTTGCCGGAAATGCTGGTTGAGCTACAAGTGGCTGGACCAGAAGGTATTTTAGATTAAAATGTTCTCGTCCAAAAAACCTTTAATTCTGAACATAGTATGTGTCGGCCTTGTTCTTTGTTAGATTTTGAATATAACCACATTTCTCTCCTGAAATCAGTATCATACAAGATCGAATTTCGTGGCTTCCATGTCCCTTGTGCGAGAAACATTCTCTGGGTTACATATTTAGAAAAAAATATATATGATGATGCATTTGTGTTCTACTGCGTTTGTATGGTTGTCAATCATTCGTGCCCAGATGGATGGGTCTTGTTTATGCACAAAATGAATTTGACATGTCTGAATGCATTGGGTGATTGGCTTGTTCTTTGTTCACTTCATAACTTACTTCAGAGCATCCTCTAACGAAGCAATTTATGTTCTGTTCTTGATCAGAACCATGCTGATATGGTCTGTATCATGAACACTGAAGTAGAAGGCGTTTAATCTGATGCATTTTTCTACTGTTGTGATCTTGTTATACTGCCTTCTGGCCAATTCAGCAAATTCCCTGGTTGAAGCTACTCAAGCTCTGTTTCTTTGGCTGTTATTCCCTGTCGGTGATCCATTCGACTTGAGCATATGTTTGTAATTATTGTAATGGATTTGTACCATTTGTGAACCATGTCAAATTGTTAAGATGGGCGATGGGTATTCCAATTATGCGTGGTTGCTAGTTCTGTGCGAGAACTTGATCTGTTAGTCAACATCAACACATGTTGTGTGTTAGCTCAAGTTTTTTTTATATGTGATGTATTTGCTTATTGTTAAAATATTACAGCTAACATGTGACCAGATTCTCAATAACCCGATGATGAATGATCATTCATGACATCAAGTTTTAGGGTTTAGGACTTATGAAAATTGTTTGTAAATGATATATATTTCTATACACTCCTGATGAATATGAATAGGTAATTTGTGAGCTATTGGGGTGATCATTTTGTTTTTGCATGCCAACCTGTTAAAATTCTCATTTCTGCGAGCAGTTGATGGAAATTGTAAACAATTTCATATGTTGTGCCTGTGTGTGAACTTTGATGCATTGCTTGCGTGTCAATGAGAGCAATAGTCAAGAAGGGAGATGACCCAGAAGTCTAATGATTTATGTAAGAGAGTGTTTGAATCATCTTCGCAAACTATTGTTAGTGACTTTTTCCCAACCATAACCCTTCATTTTTTTGTGTATAAATCAATGGTTCAACTAAGGTTTTGGATTGGTCGTTCGATTAAGAGACGGTTCATGGACAAAGAAGTTTGAGTGGTGCCCATGCCTAGCGACAGCTACTGTAGCTACGTGCTAGTGGCCCTGTGCAATGCTGATCAAACTGTGGTGAGGTGACATGAAAACACCGCTTAAAATGCACCGGCCAGCGCAAAGCCGTTCTCACCGAGCGGGTGTGGTGTGCCCAACGTGCAATGAGCATGGACCTGGCATTGTTTCACTTTACATCCAAAATGACGCGATTTAAATCATTGTTTGGCCTCTAACCGGCTTAATTAAGCTCAGCTATGCAACCTGCCATGAAGCTGTTGGTGTGCCAATGACGACGCTGTATCATGTCAGATTGTTAGTACACATTTTCTTAGCAAATGAAACATCAAAATTCCACACAACCATCTTAATGTGGCATGCTAGAACACGAGATGAAGGACATGACATGCGGGTGGGTTGATGTGAGGGCTTAGTAAATTCTCGGACATGACAGGCGGGGGAAAGTGAACCACCATGCGCGGCGAAAGCTGTTACATCAGAGGGCCATTTCACATAAAACTGCAATTGCTAGCACAAAATCAGTCATTAGGCATGAACGTGGCGCTCTGGCATGATTAATCGAGAATAATCTGTTTGTTCTATCGCATAATTAAACCATTGACACTAAACATGACGCTAAGCTGTTTCGTGCAGAACAGATAGAACCCCAGTTAGTCGTGATACTTTTCAGAGAAAAAAAACATTGTAGCACTTGCTAATCCCCACATTCAGTCGTGTCCGCAAAAAAAAAAAGTAATCAGTGGAAGGTGAGCTAATGGTGAACAAACTGGCGTCTTCACTGGGCGAAAATGTTCCACGTCCACACTTGAGCAATCAGTGGGCTTCGTTGGCCAAAAATCCTCCACGGCATGCATGCAAGGGTACGTACTGGTCTTCAGACCGCGACGGACGCTGTGCGTACATGTCAGACGAGGGTCAGGAGCCTAGCTGCCTTTTTCATGCGTGTGGGGCCTGACGAGTTCAATACGGGCCAAAAACAAATCAAATACATGGCATGCGGTGGGCCACAACTTCAATATACACGCAACACAAAATACAACTCAACACAGTATGCGGCAAGGCGTGCTCCTATGAGAATTGGTGACCAGGTTGCATGTGTTCAATCGAACAATATGGACCTTAAATCTACACATGTTGATCTGAAGCTTGTTTGAACTGCAAGATTGAGACGCGGTAGCATCAATCTTTATATTATGTTTTTGCACATAATGAACTATAGTTTTGATCAGTTGCTCTTTTCCTCGATTTCTATGTGATTCCCACCTTTCCATCAATTAGTAATGGAAATCATTCAAGGCCGCGGGAGTACATGTATAGTAATTTTACCATCAGGATGAAATAGATTCAAGGGTTTATTATCCTTTTGCCCTCAGTGGTGACCATGTGCTCAGTTTTGCCATCAGATGTGAATTATACTCAGTTTTTCCCCTAGTCTGAGCACAGCAACTATGACGAGGCCAAACGGCCATATTTGAGTCCATTCCGTCCGCCGGCGCTAGTGGTTGTGGGTCCGGAGCTTACACGTGGGACCACGTGCACGTGGGTTCGGAGCTGACATGTAGGCCTGTGCAACTAAATCCCCAAATCATTCTAGCTCACACCCATCCGCCCGGCCGGCTGTCCTACGCCGCCGCCGCCGCCACCTGCGCCGCGGCCAGCACCTGCCCCGCCACCGGCTGCACGGCCTGCTCCGTCGCTACCGCCCTGCGCCTATGCTCCACGGCTACCTGTGACGCCCACCACCTTCCTGCGATGCCACGGGTGGGGCGCCCGCCACCTGCTCGATCCGCGGCGCGGCCTCCTTCCGTGCGCCCGGCCGGAGCGCTCAAAGGTGGGGGGCTGCTGGAGCTATTGGAACAAGGAGGAAGAACCCTAGGGCGAAATGGTGAGCCGCGGCGACCCCAGAGTATTTGGCGAGGCAGGCATCGGGCCGGAGATCCGCCGCGTCCACGACTGGGTTCCCGAGGGGTAAGTCTCGCCTCTTGTTTAGATTGAGCTTAGTTGTGCATTTGAACACTCGATTCGAGTAGGTTTGCCCAATTAGTTTGCTGATTGCGTCTCTGTTTTTCGCCGGTTAGGATGGAGTTGCGGTTTGCTTTCATGGTGCACATTAGAAGGGACCGGTACATGTTCGATGCAAAGGATAAGAAGAAATACCAAGGAGGTTTTGATTATCGGTTGCCAATGGCTAGTAATTGGAGTTTCAGACAATTTGGGGTGGTAATTTGTAGCCAATATCCTTGGGGTTTGCTTGATGAAGTGGTATACAAATACTATGATGGGGAAAAGAATTGGATGACAGTTAGTAATGACGAAGAGCTAGCTACCATGTTTGTTAGGCATAAAGAGAAAGATAATTTTCATGTGAGGCTGCAAGTTGATGTGCTTGAGTAGGCATTTGGACCTAGGATGGCGGGTGCAACATCTCGGGGAGAACCAAGTCGTCGTAATGGCATCTCTAGCCAGAACAGTTCAGTTGGTGCACGATGATGTGGTGGCTCGACAAGTGTGGGCAACAGCAATAGGGTCCCCTTGAAGTGGAGCCTGATGGCTACAATTCTGGGGTTGATGAAGAGAAGCTATATTCTGATGTTATTCGGAATTTACGACGGGCACCTCGGACTGAAAACCAAGATGAGGCTCACAATGCAGTCCATGTGGATGATGACGCGATGGGTGAGGACGAAGACCTTGCAGCTTTTGACTGGGACCCTTTGAACCCTCATATGGAAGAAGGTACAATTTTTGCATCCATGAATGAGTGTAGAAATGCACTTGTGACATACTGCATCAAGGTAGAACGTACTTTCAAAGTTGACAAGAGCGATCAAGTACGTTACAGAGTGCACTGTCCGACTGAGGGTTGTCCATGGAGGCTGATCGCATCTAAAATGCGGAATAGCACTAATATTCAGCTCAAAGTGAACCCTTTTAAGCACACATGCCAGGAATCAACCCTTAGGAAGGATACAATCAGTAGAGCCAAGTCAAGATGGGTGGCAGAAGAAGTAAAGAAGTGGGTGAAAGAAAACCAGCAAGTGGATCCAAAGGAATTGCAGAAGAACATCAAAGATAAGTTCAAGACAGATTTACCATACATGAGGTTGTTCAATGGTAAACAACATGCTATGGTTCTATTTATGGTAACTGGCAGGAAAGTTTTCAATTGTTGTATTCATTCAAAGGTGAAGTGGAGAGGACAAGGCCAGGTAGTATTGTAGATATTGATCACCACACCGTGGAGTACACATTCAGGGGAGTGACAAAGACCAAGGAATTCTTTAGGAGGGTTTTTGTCTGCTTTGAGGCTTCTCGTCGGGGTTTTTTGGCAGGCTGCAGGCCTTATTTGGCTATTGATGCCACTTTACTCACAGGGAGGTTTAAAGGACAGTTAGTAGCAGCTTGTGCAGTTGATGCACACAGTTTTGTATTTCCAGTTGCCTATGGTGTGCTGGAGACAGAGTCTGAGGAGAGCTGGACTTGGTTTTTGCATAATCTCCACCGGGCTATTGCACATCCCAATGGGTTGGTCATTCATACAGATGCCTGCAAAGGTTTAGAAGTGGTCGTGGACAATGTGTTTCCTGGAGTAGAGCATAGGGAATGCATGCGTCACCTTGCTGCAAATTTCATGAAGAAATTCAAAGGAAAGGTGTATACGGACAATTTATGGCCAACATCTTTGACTTGCAGTGTGAAGAAGCACAACTACCACTTGAGGCAGTTATACATGAATCCCAAAGTGAAAGAATACTTGGAAACACACCACTCCAAGTTCTGGGCCAGAAGCCAATTCAGTGAAGTGAGCAAAGTTGACTATGTGCACAATAATCTAGCAGAGTCTTTCAACTCAACGATCCGGAAACTAAAGGGTCATTATGTGGTGGATTTGCTTGACAAGATAAGGATAGAATACATGCAGAAATTTCATTATCGTGCAGGAATAGCCGAGGCAAATTCATGGGCCATGATACGTCCATTTTGCATCATGCTTTTATATCGATATTTATTGCATTATGGACTGTTATTTCACTTTATGTCACAATACTTATGGCTATACTCTCTTAGTTTACAAGGTTTACATAAAGAGGGAGAATGCCGGCAGCTGGAATTCTGGGCTGGAAAAGGAGCAAATATTAGAGACCTATTCTGCGCAACTCCAAAAGTCCTGAAACTCCACGGAACGTCTTAAAATAAATAAAGAAAAATCCTACCAAATATGAAGGCCAGGGGGCCACACCCTGCTCACGAGGGTGGGCCCCCCCCCTAGGGCGCGCCCCCTACCTCGTGGGCCCCCTGGTGGCTCTCCAACGTCCATCTTCTCCTATATGAAGTCTTTCGATGAGAAAAAATAAGAAGGAACGTTTCGGGATGAGACTCCGCCGCCACGAGGCGGAACCTTGGCGGATCCAATCTAGAGCTTCGGCAGAGCTATCTTGCCGGGGAAACTTCCCTCCCGGAGGGGGAAATCATCACCATCATCATCACCAACGCTCCTCTCATCGGGAGAGGGCTATCTCCATCAACATCTTCACCAGCACCATCTCATCTCCAAACCCTAGTTCATCTCTTGTATCCAATTCTTGTCTCAAAGTCTGGGATTGGTGCTAGTAGGTTGCTAGTAGTGTTTATTACTCCTTGTAGTTGATGCTAGTTGGTTTATTTGGTGGAATCATATGTTCAGATCCTATATGCATATTATTACCCCTCTGATTATGAACATGAATATGCTTTGTGAGTAGTTACGTTTATTCCTGAGGACAAGGGAGAAGTCTTGCTATTAGTAGTCATGAGAATTTGGTATTCGTTTGATATTTTGATAAGATGTATGTTGTCTAGCCTCTAGTGGTGTTATGTGAACGTCGACTACATAACACTTCACCATTATTTGGGCCTAGAGGAAGGCATTGGGGAGTAATAAGTAGATGATGGGTTGCTAGAGTGACAGAAGCTTAAACCCTAGTTTATGCGTTGCTTCGTAAGGGGCTGATTTGGATCCATGTGTTTCATGCTATGGTTAGGTTTACCTTAATACTTTTGATGTAGTTGCGGATGCTTGCAATAGAGATTAAGCATAAGTGGGATGCTTGTTCAAATAAGAATAGCACACAAATCAAATTATCAAAGTATCGAATTATCAAATTATGAACGTGAATCATATGAACGTGATGAAAACTAGCTTGATGATATTCCCATGTGTCCTCGGGAGCGCTTTTCCTATTATAAGAGTTTGTTCTGGCTTGTCCTTTGCTACAAAAACGATTGGGCCACCTTGCTGCACTTTATTTACTTTTGTTACTTGTTGCTCGTTACAATTTATCTTATCACAAAACTATCTGTTACCACTTATTTCAGTACTTGCAGAGAATACCTTGCTGAAAACCGCTTATCATTTCCTTCTGCTCCTCGTTGGGTTCGACACTCTTACTTATGGAAAGGACTATGATAGATCCCCTAAACTTGTGGGCCATCAAGACTCTTTTCTGGTGCCGTTGCCGGGGAGTGTAGCGCCTTTGGTAGGTGGAATTTGGTAAGGAAAAATTTATATAGTGTGCTGAAATTTATTGTCACTTGTTACTATGGAAAGTAATTCTCTGAGGGGCTTGTTCGGGGTATCTTCACCCCGTTTAGTAGAGCAAAGAGTTGCTCCTCAACCTACTGAACCTATTGAAAATGAAACTCCTTTTGAATTTCCTTCGGGTATGATGCAAAGACTGCTAGCGAAACCTTTTACAGGAGATGGAACAAAGCATCCTGATGAGCACTTAATATATGTGGATGCAGTTTGTGGATTATTTAAGCTTGCAGGTGTACCCGATGATGTTGCTAAGAAGAAGGTCTTCCATTTATCTTTGAAGGGAGACGTATTGATATGGTATAGGCTATGTGATGATATGAGATCATGGAACTATAAAAGATTGAAGTTGGAATTTCATCAAAAGTATTACCATATGCATCTTGTTCATCGTGATTGCAATTATATATATAATTTCTGGGCTCGCGAAGGAGAAAGCATCGCTCAAGCTTGGGGGAGGCTTAAATCAATGTTATATTCATGCCCCAATCATGAGCTCTCAAGAGAAATGATTATTCAAAATTTATATGCTCCGCTTTCTGATAACAATCGCACCATGCTCGATACTTCTTGTGCTGGCTCTTTTATGATGAAGACTATTGAATTCAGATGGAATTTATTGGATAGAATTAAACGCAACTCTGACGATTGGGACCTCTACGAAGGTATGGAGTTAGGTATGACACCTAGGTTTGATTGTGTTAAATCTTTTATGGATACCGATATTTTCCGTAAGTTTAGCACTAAATATGGACTTGACTCTGAGATAGTAGCTTCTTTCTGTGAATCCTTTGCTACTTATGTTGATCTCCCTAAGGAGAAGTGGTTTAAATATCATCCTCCCATAGAAGTAAAAGTAGATGCACCTATTAAAGTTGAAGAAAAGACTGTCACTTATAATGATCCTATTGTTCCTACTTCTTATGTTGAGAAACCACCGTTCCCTATTAGAGTAAAGGATCATGCTAAAGCTTCAACTGTTGTTCGTAAAAGCAATATTAGAACTTATACACCTCCTGAGCAAGTTAAAGTAGAACCTAATATTGCTATTGTTAAAGATCGCTTGTCTGATAATATTGATGGGCATGTTATTCAGTTGGAAGGTGAAACTGCTAGAATTGCTAAACCTTGTGCTAAAGATAAACATAGACCTGTGGTAGGCATGCCTGTTATTTTTGTTAAAATAGGAGATCATTGTTATCATGGCTTATGTGATATGGGTGTCAGTGCTAGTGTTATACCTCATGAATTATACAAAGAAATTATGCATGATATTGCACCTGCAGAGATAGAAGATATTGATGTCACAATTAAACTTGCCAATAGAGATACTATTTCACCAATTGGAATTGTTAGAGATGTTGAAGTATTGTGTGGGAAAACAAAATATCCTGCTTATTTTCTTGTTCTTACTTCTCCACAAGATAGCTTTTGTCCCATTATATTTGGTAGACCCTTCTTGAACACTGTTAATGCTAAGATAGACTGCGAAAAGGATGTTGTTAATATTGGTTTAGGTGATATGTCCCATGATTTAATTTTTCTAAATTTAGTAAACAACATCGTGAGGAAGAATTACCTAGTAAGGATGAAATTATTGGTCTTGCTTCTATTGCCGTACCTCCTAGTGATCCTTTAGAACACTATTTGCTAGACCATGAAAATAATATGTTCATGAATGAAAGAAGGGAAATAGATTAAGTATTCTTTAAATAGGAACCTATTCTACAACCCAATTTGCCTGTTGAAATTTTAGGGGATCCTCCTCCACCCAAGGGTGATCCCGTGTTTGAAACCGTTACCGGATAATCTTAAATATGCTTATCTTGATGAAAAGAAGATATATCCTGTTATTATTAGTGCTAACCTTTCAGAGCATGAAGAAGAAAGATTATTGAAAATTCTGAAGAAGCATCGTGCTGCTATTGGATATACTCTTGATGATCTTAAGGGCATTAGTCCCACTCTATGTCAACATAAAATAAATTTGGAAGGAGATACCAAACCAGTTCGTGATCCTCAACGACATCTGAATCCTAAAATGAAAGAAGTGGTAAGAAAAGAAATACTCAAGCTTCTGGAGGCAGGTATAATTTATCTCATTGCTGATAGTCAGTGGGTAAGTCCTGTCCATTGTGTCCCTAAGAAGGGAGGTATTACTGTTGTTCCTAATGATAAAGATGAATTGATTCCACAAAGAATTATCACAGGTTATAGGATGGTAATTTATTTCCGCAAATTAAATAAAGCTACTAAGAAAGATCATTACCCCTTACCTTTTATTGATCAAATGCTAGAAAGATTATGCAAACATACACACTATTTCTTTCTAGATGGTTATTCTGGTTTCTCTCAAATACATATGTCGGCTAAAGATCAATCAAAGACTACTTTTACATGCCCTTTTGGTACTTTTGTCTATAGACGTATGCCTTTTGGTTTATGTAATGCACCTGCTACCTTTCAAAGATGCATGATGGCTATATTCTCTGACTTTTGTGAAAAGATTTGTGAGGCTTTCATGGACGACTTTTCCATCTATGGTTCCTCTTTTGATGATTGCTTGAGCAATCTTGATCGAGTTTTGCAGAGATGTGAAGAAACTAATCTTGTCTTGAATTGGGAAAAGTGCCACTTTATGGTTAATGAAGGTATTGTCTTGGGGCATAAAGTTTCTGAAAGAGGTATTAAAGTTGATAAAGCCAAGGTTGATGCTATTCAAAAGATGCTATGTCCCAAGGACATCAAAGGTATAAGAAGTTTCCTTGGTCATGCCGGGTTTTATAGGAGGTTTATTAAGGACTTCTCAAAAATCTCTCGGCCACTGACTAATTTATTGCAAAAAGATATACCATTTGTCTTTGATGATGATTGTGTAGAAGCGTTTGAAACACTTAAGAAAGCATTAGTCTCTGCACCTGTTGTTCAGCCACCTGATTGGAATTTACCCTTTGAAATTATGTGTGATGCTAGTGATTATGCTGTAGGTGCTGTTCTAGGGAAAAGAGTTGATAAGAAATTAAATGTTATTCATTATGCTAGTAAGACTCTAGATAGTGCTCAAAGAAACTATGCTACTACTGAAAAAGAGCTTTTAGCAGTTGTATTTGCTTGTGATAAGTTTAGACCTTATATTGTTGATTCTAAAGTAACTATTCGCACTGATCATGCTGCTATTAAATACCTTATGGAAAAGAAAGATGCTAAACCTAGACTTATTAGATGGGTTCTCTTGCTACAAGAATTTGATTTGCATATTGTTGATAGAAAGGGAGCTGAGAACCCCGTTGCAGACAACTTGTCTAGGTTAGAGAATGTTCTTGATGACCCACTACCTATTAATGATAGCTTTCCTGGTGAACAATTAAATGTTATAAGTACTTCTCGTAGTACTCCATGGTATGCTGATTATGCTAATTATATTGTTGCTAAGTTTATACCACCTAGCTTCACATACCAGCAAAAGAAAAAGTTTTTCTATGACTTGAGACATTACTTTTGGGATGACCCACATCTTTATAAAGAAGGAGTAGATGGTGTTATTAGACGTTGTGTACCTGAGCATGAAAAGGAACAGATCCTACGCAAGTGTCATTCCGAGACTTATGGAGGACACCACGCTGGAGATAGAACTGCACATAAGGTATTGCAATCTGGTTTTTATTGGCCTACTCTCTTCAAGGATGCCCATAAGTTTGTCTTGTCTTGTGATGAATGTCAAAGAATTGGTAATATTAGTAGACGTCAAGAAATGCCTATGAATTATTCTCTTGTTATTGAACCGTTTGATGTTTGGGGCTTTGATTATATGGGACGTTTTCCTGCCTCTAATGGATACACACATATTCTAGTTGCTGTTGATTCCATTACTAATTGGGTAGAAGCCATTCCAACTAGTAGTGCTGATCATAACACTTCTATTAAAATGCTTAAAGAAGTTATTTTGCCGAGGTTTGGAGTCCCTAGATATTTAATGACTGATGGTGGTTCACACTTTATTCATGATGCTTTCCGTAAAATGCTTGCTATATATGATGTTAATCATAGAATTGCATCTCCTTATCACCCATAGTCTAGTGGTCAAGTAGAATTGAGTAATAGAGAACTGAAATTAATTTTGCAAAGGACTATTAATAGATCTAGAAAGAATTGGTCCAAGAAACTTGATGATGCATTATGGGCATATAGAACTGCATACAAAAATCCTATGGGTATGTCTCCGTATAAAATGGTTTATGGAAAAGCATGTCACTTACCTCTCGAACTAGAACATAAGGCATATTGGGCTATTAAAGAACTCAACTATGATTTTAAACTTGCCGGTGAGAAGAGGTTATTTGATATTAGCTCACTTGATGAATGGAGAACCCAGGCTTATGAAAATGCCAAGTTGTTTAAAGAAAAAGTTAAAAGATGGCATGACAAAAGGATACAAAAGCGTGAGTTTAATGTAGGTGATTATGTATTGCTATACTACTCTCGTTTAAGATTTTTTGCAGGAAAACTTCTCTCTAAATGGGAAGGCCCCTACGTTATCGAGGAGGTCTATCGTTCCGGTGCCATAAAAATCAACAATTTTGAGGGCACAAACCCGAAGGTGGTAAACGGTCAAAGAATCAAACATTATATCTCAGGTAATCCCATAAATGTTGAAACCAATATTATTGAAACCGTAACCCCGGAGGAATACATAAGGGACACTTTCCGGAATGTTTCAGACTCCGAAAAGGAATAGGTATGTGGTACGGTAAGTAAACCGACTCCAAAACAATTTTTAAGGCAATATTTCTCCGTTTTGGAATATTTAGAAAAATAGAAAAATAAGTAGTAGTCCGGGAAGGACACAAGGGCCCCACGAGGGTGGTGGGCGCACCCTACCCCTCTAGGCGCGCCCCCCTACCTCGTGAGCACCTCGTGTGCCTTCTGGACTCCGTTTTCTTGCACGATACGTATTTTGGTCAGTAAAAATTCATTATATATTCTCCCGAAGGTTTTGACTCCCGTATCACGCAAATTTCCTCTGTTTTTGTTTTCGAGCTGTTGCTGCTGTAGAATAGAGCAAGATGTCTTCTCAAGAGTCAATCAGGGAGAGACGGGTATCTAATCCGGCACCGGAACCAAGGGCAAACAGCGACGCTGACCACTTTGGGCCAGCGACGGAGGAAGAGATGGAAGCTGACTTGATGAGAGTAGATGCCATGGAGGATCAAGAAGTCACCTCTCGCCTCCGAGCTGGGTTCACGATGGGGGAACTACAGAGCTCAGCTATTCCAATCTCGGTTATCCCTTCTAATGTTAGAATTTTTTTCTTATGAAAATATGAAGAGGAGTGTCATTTGTTCTCCCGCAGCTATGCAACACCCCTGGGTGCAAGGAGCTTTAACTGTCACAGGAAAGCTTCGTAAGGAAATAAGGGACCTCAAACAGCAAGTCAATAAGCTCGAGGAGGAGAACCGCATCCTGAGGGGAATCATCGCCAAGAATATTACACCGACAACAAAGAAGGAGACATAATCACATGGGTATGGGCACTCCCCTTGGCAACTGCCAAGCTTGGGGGAGGTGCCCCGGTATCGTATCACAATCACAAATCCTATCTTTACCGTTTTTCTTAGTTCGATCCTATTAGTTGTATCTTGATCTAGTAGTATAAAGTTTATGGCATGATCTAGTTTTGAATTTTTCTTTATGATCTCTCTTTGTAATCGAGTCCGTGAGATATATATAATAAAGATTAGTGTTGAGTTAAGGGCTTGATTATTTTGCCATGATCTTGGGTGAATATAAGAAAGAAGAAAAGAACAAAAAGAAAGAAAGTTCATATTGATGTTATTCAAAGTAATGAATTCACATAGAAAGAGTATGATGATTAAAAGTTGTTGGGAGTTGGCAGACATAGCTTTGGTCATTGTTGCAATTAATAGGAAGTAATAAGGAAAGAGAGGTTTTCACATATAGATATATTATCATTGACATCTTTTATGATTGGGAGTACTCATTAAAATATGACATGCTAAAGAGTTGATGTTGGACAAGAAAGACAACGTAATGAGTTATGTCTTTCTTATATGTGAGATAAAGTATGTTGTCATGGATCCTCTAACTTGTTGAGCTTGTCTTTCCCCCTCATGCTAGCCAAATTCTCCGCACCAAGTAGAAATACTACTTGTGCTTCCAAAATCCCTAAACCAGTTTTGCCATGAGAGTCCACCATATCTACCTATGGATTGAGTAAGATCCTTCAACTAGGTTGTCATCGGTGCAAAGCAATAAAAATTGCTCTAAATATGTATGATTGATTGGTGTGGGAGAAATAAGCTTTATAAGATCTTGTGATGTGGAAGTAATAAAAGCGACGGACTGCATAATAAAGGTTCATATCACAAGGGGCAATATAAAGTGACGTTCTTTCGCATTGAGATTTTATGCATCCAACCATAAAAGCGCATGGCAACCTCTGCTTCCCTCTGCGAAGGGCCTGTCCTTTATTATTATCCTCTACCTTATGCAAGAGTCACGGTGATCTTCACCTTTCCTTTTTCATTTTATCCTTTGGCAAGCTCGGAATGTTGGAAACAACATGATATATATATATCTAATTAGATGTAGGGGAGCATGAACCATTATTGTTGACATTACCCATGAGGTAAAAGGTTGTGGGGGCAAAACTATAAGCCCCTATCTTTCTCTGTGTCCGATTAAAACTCCGTAACAACAAGTATTGCGTGAGTGTTAGCAATTATGAAGGACTAGATGATAGTTGAGTATGTGGACTTGCTTTTTAGCTTTGACATAGACTCTTTCCGATGTTATGATAAATTGCAATTGCTTCAATCACTGAGGTTATAGTTTGTCGGATCCCAATAAGGTTTATGATTTATACTTTTGCATTGTGAATAGATCATCACTTGAACATAAGTAATCATATGACAAAATCTATATAGGTTACTGTTAAGAGAATAATCATGATGCCTTCATGTCCGTATTTTATTTTTATCGACGCCTCTACCTCTAAACATGAGGACATATTTATTTTTATCGGCTTTTCGCTTGAGGACAAGCAAGGTCTAAGCTTGGGGGAGTTGATACGTCAATTTTGCATCATGCTTTTATATCGATATTTATTGCATTATGGACTGTTATTTCACTTTATGTCACAATACTTATGGCTATTCTCTCTTATTTTACAAGGTTTACATAAAGAGGGAGAATGCCGGCAGCTGGAATTCTGGGCTGGAAAAGGAGCAAATATTACAGACCTATTATGCGCAACTCCAAAAGTCCTGAAACTCCACGGAACGTCTTAAAATAAATAAAGAAAAATCCTCACCAAAGATGAAGGCCACGGGGCCCACACCCTGCTCACGAGGGTGGGGGGCGCCCCCCCCCTAGGGCGCGCCCCCTACCTCGTAGGCCCCCTGGTGGCTCTCTGACGTCCATCTTCTCCTATATGAAGTCTTTCGATGAGAAAAAAATAAGAAGGGACTTTTCAGGACAAGACTCCGCCGCCACGAGGCGGAACCTTGGCAGATCCAATCTAGAGCTCCGGCAGAGCTATCCTGACGGGGAAACATCCCTCCCGGAGGGGGAAATCATCACCATCACCATCACCAAGTCTCCTCTCATCGGGAGAGGTCAATCTCCATCAACATCTTCACTAGCACCATCTCATCTCCAAACCCTAGTTCATCTTTTGTAACCAATTCTTGTCTCAAAGTTCGGGATTGGTGCTAGTAGGTTGCTAGTAGTGTTGATTACTCCTTGTAGTTAATGTTAGGTGGTTTATTTGGTGGAAGATCATATGTTTAGATCCTATATGCATATTATTACCCCTCTGATTATGAACATGAATATGCTTTGTGAGTAGTTACGTTTGTTCCTGAGGACAAGGGAGAAGTCTTGCTATTAGTAGTCATGTGAATTTGGTATTCGTTTGATATTTTGATAAGATGTATGTTGTCTAGCCTCTAGTGGTGTTATGTGAACGTCGACTACATAACACTTCACCATTATTTGGGCCCAGAGGAAGGCATTGGGGAGTAATAAGTAGATGATGGGTTGCTAGAGTGACAGAAGCTTAAACCCTAGTTTATGCATTGCTTCGTAAGGGGCTGATTTGGATGCATATATTTCATGCTATGGTAGGTTTACCTTAATACTTTTGTTGTAGTTTCAGATGCTTGCAATAGAGGATAATCATAAGTGGGATGCTTGTTCAAGTAAGAACAGCACCCAAGCACCGGTCCACCCACATATCAAATTATCAAAGTATCAAACGCGAATCATATGAACGTGATGAAAACTAGCTTGATGATATTCCCATGTGTCCTCAGGAGCGCTTTTCCTATTATAAGAGTTTGTTCCGGCTTGTCCTTTGCTACAAAAAGGATTGGTCCACCTTGCTGCACTTTATTTACTTTATTTACTTGTTGCTCGTTACAATTTATCTTATCACAAAACTATCTGTTACCACTTATTTCAGTACTTGCAGAGAATACCTTGCTGAAAACCGCTTATCATTTCCTTCTGCTCCTCGTTGGGTTCGACACTCTTACTTATCAAAAGGACTACGATAGACCCCTATACTTGTGGGTCATCAGGCCACATTATCATCCCTGTCGTGATGAATGAACTGAAGCAGAAGACAACAGGCTTGAAAATGAACATGACTCTTTGCTCGGGTACCATAGCAGAGATATCATATTTGGATAAAGAGAAGAGGGAATGGAGATATCCAGTGGATTTAGAAGCTAGAACTTGCAGTTGTAGGCAATGGCAGGTAACAGGGTTGCCATGCATTCATGCCTTGTTTCTCATCACTTCTCTCCCAGGTCCAGCAGGGAACATACAGCAGTATGTGCATGATTACTACTCTGTTGCAAGGTTCAAAGGCACATATGCTTATGCCTTGCCTTGTTTGGAGGGAAAACAACAATGGGACATGGGGGACCCTGGATTCAAGCTTTGCGCTCCAGTTCTGAAGAGAGCAGCAGGTAGACCAAGGAAGAGTCGAATCAGACCTCGCAGCGAAGGAGATGGACTTGGAGCGAGGAAGCGTGAGTGCACAAGGTGTGGTGGGTCTGGTCATTTTGGTAAGTATTGTGATAACACAGTAGATCCAGTGTTCGGAGAGAGTTTCGATGAAGGCTTCGATGAAAATGTTGGTCAGCAGCCGGTTGCCTCAACAGATGATGAAAATGATGGTCAACAGCCGATTGCATCAGATGAGGATTTTGACGAGGTTCCAAATGATGATGGTCAACAGCCGCATGATTTTGATGATGATCCAAAATATCCTCCAAATAATGATTCAAGTGAGGCTCCAAATGGTGATCCAAGTGAGGCTCCAAATGGTGATCATGGTGATCCAAGTGAGGCTCCAAATGATGATCCAAGTGAGGCTCCAAATGGTGACCAACCTTCTGTTGTTGTGACTTCTGCTAGGTATGTAAATCTTGCAAGGGTCAAATACTATTGTACATCTATCACTTGACATGATCTCATTACCGTTTATGTTTTGCACAGCTCTATGATAGGTTTGAAGAAGACGCGCAAGGTACCGACAACCAAGAGAAGAAGAGAAAAAGCAATGAGCACAAGGTGCATGAGGAGCAAAGTGATGGCAAGAAGCTCAAGGAACAGACAGAAGCCCCAACGCTATCTATGAATAATTATGAAACATTATGAACAAGGGATGATGTTGTATTATGAAACATTTATCACTTGACATGTTGTATTTCTGTTGGATGATGTTGGACCTATGTTAGAAGTATGTTTGACATGATGTTTAAATATATGTTGGATGATGTTTGAATGAGCACATGGTTTTTCCTTTTTTGATTTTTTGAATTTTGTTTTGCTCATTTAAATTCTAGTCAAACCTAACTTTGACCAAGATTTAAACAAGTCTAAAACATCAAAATGAAAAACTAAGCTTGGATCCTTCTTAGTCAATCCAAAATGAAGTTGTGGTGAGGTTTTTGAAATTTTCATGAAAAATGTGCTAAAAAGAGGGGTCCAAAGGTAGGGAAAACGGCCTCATTTCTAAGCAAGGTTTTTTCGACCTTGTCTAAATCAGCCAAATAACTTTCCTACACATATATTCTATATGTACAGACTATGTGCGCTGGTTTTTCCATTTTTTGATTTTTTTTAAATTTGTTTTGCTCATTTGAATTCTGGTCAAACTTACACATGAATTCTGGTCAAACTTTGACCAAGATTTAAACAAGTGTAAAATATCAAAATGAAAAACTAAGCCTGGATCCTTCTTAGTCACTCCAAAATGAAGCTGTGGTGAGTTTTTTGAAATTTTCATGTTCATTTCCCCAAAACACTTCTCTTCACTTTATACAAGAGAGTTTGAGATACTCGAGATATCATACAATACACATGAACTTATCATTTAAATGTATGTAAAGCTTGTTTATCAACTTAAATCGTTAGTATATGACATAAGAAGACTATGTGCGTAGGTTTTTTTATTTTTCTGATTTTTATTTAATTTATTATGCTCATTTGAAATCTGGTCAAACATAGCTTTGACTGCTCCAAACCCCTCCCAAACCCCGCTAACCCTAGCGCTGAACAAGGACCGTTCATCTAACCCTAGCGGCGATTAAGGGCCGTCGATCTAACCCTTCTAGAAGGAATCTGCTGGGAGGAGGGGGGCGATCCGCGAGATGCAATCTGATTGGCTGGGAGATTTTTTTAAAACAAATACCGGGCGCGCTTGATGGACCGTTGAGCCGTCTCGTTGTCTGGGTCTGAGACCGCAGTAAATAGCCCGTCTCAGCCTTTCCAGGCCTTGCATGCATGGAGGTGGCGACGTGGGTTTGCATGCGCGGGAGGCGGCGACGTGCATGCATGCGAGCGAGGCGCGCTAGGCGAGCTAGGCTAGCGAGGCGAGCTAGGTGGTTCAGGGTAGCGATTCACATGCACCACCCGGTCAAAGAGCTATGCAGTGATTCAGATGCACGCACTCACCCCATGCATCGTTTTTGTGCAAAAATTTAAGTGTGCAAAACGTAACGGATATACACACGCGTCCGGATACACACACGCGTCCGGATTCACACACGCACCATTCTCATCCTTTCTTTCTTCCTCTCCCACCCACAGGCCTATAAGTGGGGTGCCTCTCTTCCTCTCCCACCCACAAGCTAGATCCGATCCTCTCCAACTTCAAACACCCAAGCGACCGAGCCCTCCCCAAGCGAGACCAAGTGAAGATGTAGTTCAACGGGCCGACCTTCAACCGTCCGCCTGTCGTGCCGGAGCTGCGCTACCCACCGGGCGTGCTCGTGGAGAGGGAGCTCCGTGTGTGGGCTATTTCAAGGTGGAGGGGTTCCGTCGAACTCACCCACGCCTTCCTCAGAGCCGGATATGCCCACCTCCCACGGGGCTCGCCGAGGATGTTCACCCTCAACGAGGTTCGTGACCGCAATGGCATCCTCCTACTGCTCATGGTCACCTTCACCAACCCGTTTGACGTGCGCGAGCTCCTCGGCCAAGTCTTTTGGTGCGGCTACGAGACCATCTTCTTCACCGTCTACAACATCTACACCAACTACGAGTGCATCTTCCCCACTCCAGGCCAGATGCACTCCCTTCCCTACGACGAGGAGGAGGTGTGAAGATGAGGATGGTGTTGAAGGGGCGCGCGCGGCCAAGGTGGAGAAGAAGGTCAAGATGAAGATGTTCAAGCCCGGAGTCAAGCTCGTCATGTTTCGTTTTTTATTTTGTTGCTTTTCTATGTCGTGTCGTGTCGTGTCGTGTCATGTTTCGTCATGTGTCCGTGAACTTATTATTGTAATGGTACGGTGTGTTGCATCTTATCTAAGTTATTAGGGTTTATATGTGTGTTAAAAAAATGTCCGTGCTCAAACATATCATTTCTTCCCTAAACCAAGTCATGAAGTTCGAGAACTTGTGGTTTTCATTAATGAAAACCCTAATGAAAATCGGAGGGGTGAGAAGCCCTCTGTTTCATTCCAAAAAAAATTCATGAACTAACATGCAAATTTATTCCCTTTAAATCCTAAACCAAGTGCCACTCTAACCCTTAAACCAAGTGCCACTCCAACCAAAATCATGTGGCAGTGCAAACATACGTTTTCAACCTTCCAACCCTCCAAAATTTTCAGTGAAAAACAAAGGAAAACCTCTCTCATGCGTGTGCAAACATTCACGGTCTCACTATTTTTTTTTGACAAATTTCACAGTCTCACTATGTATACCTTCCTTCCCTACCCATGTCAAAGTCTTGCCATCTGTCCTAGCGGTTACCAGCGCAGCCTTAAACACCACAAACCCATGCGGTTCTGGGTTCGAGTCCCCAGCCGCACCAATTTTTTGTGCATTTTCACCCTTCAATTTTTAGACAAATTATTTTTTTCTCAATGTAATGCCCTTAAAAAATGTTCATTTATTTTGGCACCAGGTGTAAACCTCTACCAGAGCTGAGGCACATTTTCCATGACATTTTGGTCTTTGATTTAAATCACAGTGTATTTGAATTGGATTAATTAATAGCTCCAAAAAAATTCTAACCTTAATTGTTTGGCTCTGGAATAATTCAATTAGCTTCCACAAAAAGTTTCAGCATTATGATTTACTGCCTAAATTAAATCATAAAAGAAAACAGAAAAATACGCAAGAGAACCCCCGAATGGGCCTAATTGGATGAAGTTGGCCCATTAGTGTAGCCTACACTTGGCTCTACGCTCTGAATTTGGCCCAAGAGCAACCTTTTTTTGACAGAAAGGCAGAGCAGAGAGCTGCATTTCATTGATCAAAAGTTTCTGAATCCCTAATTTCTTCTCTTTTTTCAACATATTTAAATGTTGGTCACTTCTTCTCTTTTTTTCAACATTTAAACAACATTGACCAACATTTAAATTAGGTGAATTTCTCATACAATTTCAAGATTACAAATTCCTCCATAGTTCATGCCTTTCCATACGTTTTCAACATTACAACCACTGCGATTACCATACCTACAAATGCACAAAAGTATTTGCAAATGGGTATTGGTAGTGCTTGATCTTCAAGCTTCCTAACCTTCTTCTTCAACATCCTAAGCTCAACAGCTAGCTCTCTGTCAGTGCGTGCTTCGCCTTCCATCTCTTCTTCCAGAGCTCGTGGTGCGGCCACTGCCGTTCGTGGCAACATGCACAACCATTCTTCATGCTCTTCTTGCAGCTCGTTCATCAGATTCTTGGCCAGAGCATCGACCCAAAGAAAGAAGCATGTCACCTGCATGAACACCAAACAGATCAACCCATTGCTCAAAGATCCCGACCACGAAAATGGTGCAATTGCCCCGATTCTTACCCCATTCTCGCTGCACACGTAGAACGGACGATTCTGGTTCCCCGATGTCTAAGAAACCCTCCGATCAACGCCTGCCCGGCACCGCGGACAGATGAAGACAGGCACATCCACACGCGCCCGGCTCCGCATCCGCGAGGTGGTGCGGGAGCTTGAGGAAGACATGGAGCTCGGAGCCGAAGAGGATCTCAACGCCGCCGCGCCCTCCACTGCTAGCTTCCCACCGCCGCGCCCTCCACAGCTAGCTTCCCACCGCCGTGCTCTCTCTCTCTCTCGCCGTGGTCACCGCCATGCTCTCTGTCACCGTGGTCACCGCCGCTGTCGCCCGCTTATATAGCACACCCGCCAACGGCTCTCTGCTCAACGGCTCTTTGCTGGGTCCCACAAGCCACGCGTGCAACGGTCTGAATAAAATTGGCCGTCTCTGCCGCCTGGTCCCACCTGTAAGGGCCGAGTCAAAAGGTTGACCTGACAGAGACGGCAGAGTTCACGGAACGAGTCGGTGCGCACGGACTAGGGGCAAAACTGAGCACAATTCGCATCTGAGGGCAAAACTGAGTACATGGACACCACTGAGGGCAAAAGGATAATTAACCCTAGATTCAAATGAGACACTGTTTGTCTCACTCTCCTATACAGTGTTATACCAGAATGGTGAGAATCAGAATCAGCTCATAGAGTACATGATGGTCATTTTTGAGGGAATTTTAGCACCAGGGTTTTAAAAAATTATCTGCATCCTACTTGCAGGAACCTTCACCATGCCAAACAAATATTATGAAAGGTGTTGAAACCATTATACCAACATTTGTGGTGTTAGCACAATAAGTTGATAAATCATGTTGTGTAGAACATAGAGTTCTCAATTTAAGGCATTTCTTTGTGGAAATGACAACGTTTGCATATATTTTTACAAGAGGGGGTGGTGGTAAGCATGTCACATTCACAAGGATTTTCAGCAATCGTTGTGATGGTTTGAAAGCCGTGATTTCAGAAAAAGTCTGTTGATAGCCTCAAACCCCATGAAACTAAAAATAATATGGCACATGTGAGTTCGTGAAAGATAAGCTTGAATATATAAAGTGTGGTGCAACTAATTTGGTGATGTTACTTGACCCTGAGTTTGTATCTAATTACTCACAAGTTGGTGGAATACTAAAAGGAAATGTCGCAATTTTCCAGTTTTGTAAAACTTTGAGGATACCAGTTCAGTATCTAAGGGAGCATTAATGTTTTGAAGAGATGTTTGACTGATAAGAAAAGCATGTGACATGCATCCTTTGCAGGCTTATTGGTAGGCATCAGTCCAGAAGTGTTTATGAGATGGGAGGTCCACTCCTAGAGGTTGCCAGGATTCATAGTAAATGAATAAAGGAATTACCACAAGTGTTGGTGTCAAATAAAGTCTTAGGTGTTTTTGTTGACAGTTCTTCCTTTGATATAACCATGTTGTCTGGAATCAGTATCACGACGAGGATTTGTAGGGGTCTACAATCTGATTTCCTAATTGTTCTTTGTGCAATACCGTTTCTATATTGTAATTGTATGAATTTTTTTATGTCCATACGTGAAATTAGAAGAAGTATGGAAACTTGATGACCAAGGCAATATTAGGGTTCTATGGTGTAAATTGTAATAAAAAAACAATGATGTTTTTTGTTTGAACTGAAAACCATAAAACTTGTGCAGCATGCTCCTTGCCAGGTGAACTGAAAGTTTAGTCATCACAAACGAGCATGTTACACTCCTTCAGCCGCACAATGTGTCCTTAAATAATTTTAATATTTCATACTTATTTTAATATAAGCTTCTGAAAAAAATAAAACTGTCACTCAGGAACAATATCCAAATGGCGCAGTAAAGCCTGCCTTTTACTTGTATATTCTCCGTCCCAAAATAAGTGTCCCAACTTTATACTAACTTTAGTGCAAAGTTGTATTAAAGTTAAGACACTTATTTATTTTGGGATAGAGAGAGTATTAAATACAGTATGCTTCCTAATTTTGGAGCTCTCGATATTGACCGGGTCAAGGATTTTCGCTGAATGTTATATTGAATTTGATTTATAATTTTCATTCAATTGAGCTTCAATTCTGGTTTGTTCACAGTTTTGACTGGGTCAACGATTTTCATTGAATGTTATTTTGAATTTGGTTCATTGTTTTCATTCAATTGAGGTACAATTTTGACCGGGTCAATGATGATTAGAAAGATGCACCGGTAACGGCATCGTCGAGAAGATCAGGCAGACATGTCCACCGCGGCCCTGTCCGTCAAGGTGGGCGTGGACTAACGTGGAGCCAGGGTCGGAGCGCTTCGTGGAGATGGGCATGCTATCGATGACACAACATGGAGCTTCAAAGGAGAGGACTCGCCAGAGGCCATAATATTTTTCTCAACGTGAGGACCAGAACTCTCTCTCTCTCTCTCTCTCACTCTCTCTCTCTGCACATCTCCCATGGTGGTGACCGAGTGGAGGCCGGATGGCCGAAGACGAGGCCGGCTGCTAGCATTGTGTCCAGAATCACAACGAAGACGTGCGCTCTCCGCTTGCGAGGAGGATGATGACGTGTTGGGGGCTCTGCACAAGCGACGGATGAATTGACCTTCAGCTATAGTAGAAGGTTATTTCGGCCATCAGTTAAAAAAAAGGTTGTCCACTGTACATAATTTTTTTTAGGGGTAAATAGCCTTTTATTGATTAAATTCCACAGAGTGTGGGATGCAAGCTGGGTCATGTGGCTGGCCAAGCCACATGACGCCCCTCAGCTAAGGTAAGAGCAAACTTAGCTAGTTTATGAGCTTCAAAAATTAACTACAATTAAAAGCAGCCAATCTGGCCTGAATTTCCCTGACAACGGCTCCATATGCACCCTGACTGCCCTTCAAGATATCATTGACCACCTGTTTTGAATCTGATGATATAACCAGATTATGAACTTGAAGATCTTGTGCCAATGAGATAGCTTCCCGGCAGGCTATAGCCTCCATGGTTGCGGGATCATACATCCCGTCTATTACCAAAGCCGCACTTCCAATGTATATACCAGTGCTGTCCCGGCAGACAGCGGCCGCGGATCCCTTTCTCCGTGCCCGGATCCCTGCATCTACGTGTATCTTCATAAAACCCACCGGTGGTGCAGCCGGCCTTCTAGCATGTGTAGCCCTGATTCTTGCCGTCTGAATTTGGGTCGCGGCTGCTTTGTCCCTTACCAATTCCAAGTCCCTGATAAAGCGAGTGATAATTTCCTTTATTGCATGTGGGGTTTGAAAGATCGCTTCATGGATAGCTTTCCTCCTAGCAGTCCATATGGCCCAGAGCGTCACCGCCATCAACACGAACTTGTCATGCGGTATCTTCTCCATTAGTGCAAACAGCCAATTCTTTGCCCCTGGTTCAGACGCGGTTGCCACCTCGAAGCCCAGTTCTTCCTCCATAAGTGCCCAAGTGCATCGGGCAACTGTGCACTCTAAAAGCGAGTGTTTCCATGAATCCGGCGCCCCACACAACCCACATGAGCTTGTATCCGACATATGTCTATGTGCTCGAACATCTTCTGTCGGCAAAGATTGTTTAGATAATCTCCATAGGAACATGCGGATTTTGGCAGGCACTTGAGTCTTCCATAATGCTTTCCACGATCCCTCTTCAGCATTGAGGCTCGATGATCCCGCACGTCCCTCCAGCCAGGCCTCTCTTCGTTGTCTCGTAGAGACTAGCATACGATATGCAGATTTTACAGAAAAGATGCCATTCCTCTCATGCGCTCAGCTCCAAAAATCTGGAATATTCATTGTGCATATAGGAATATTAGCTATGATCTTAGCATAAAAAGGCATGAAAACAGTCTGGAGCATATGTTTGTCCCACGGGGCCGTGGTAGTGTCAATCAGCTCTGAAACTCGTGTTGGAGGGTTCGGGTGTATACACCCATATGGTCTCATCATCTCTTCTCTTGGGATCCAGTTATCCTCCCACATGTGTGTAGTCTGGCCGTCTCCAACTCTCCTTATAAGGCCTTGCTTTAAGATATCCCTTCCCTCGATGATAGCTCTCCACACTTGGCATGGGTGACCCCCTAGCGTGTCTTGTAATATAGATGAGTTTGGGAAGTAAATTCCTTTAAGCACACGTGCAGCCAGAGAGTCAGGATTTTGAAGTAGCCGCCACGCCTGACGCGCTAGCATAGCCAAGTTAAAAAGATCAAAATCTTTGAAACCTAAGCCACCCATTCCTTTTGGTTGTGTCATAGCTTTCCAAGAGACCCAGTGTGGTTTATGATGTCCGTCTTTGCTCCCCCACCAGAATTTCCGAATTAACATGTTTAGGTGCTCACATAAGCCCCTAGGAAGTTCGAAACATGACATTGAAAAGACTGGCACTGCTTGGGCAACCGATTTCACCAATACTTCCTTACCCCCCGAAGACATTGTCCTATCAATCCAGCCATGTATCTTACTCCACAAACGATCTTTGAGGTATTTAAAAGCACCATTTTTGGAGGTTCTAATGTCTGATGGCATGCCCAAATATTTTTCATTCAGTGTTTCATTTGGTATATTCAACAGGTCCTTTACCTCATTTCTAGTGCTCTCTGGCACTCCCTTGCTGAAGAACACCGAAGACTTGGCTGTATTGACACGTTGCCCTGTGGCTAGGCAATAAGTTTCCAAAACCTGGTTGACCTCAGTAGCTCCCCCACTATTCGCCTTGATAAACAGCAGGCTGTCATCTGCAAACAAGAGGTGGTTTACTTGCGGCGCTGACAGTGCCACTTGTACCCCCCCCCCAAGTTTGGTGACTCACTTCTGGATTTTAACAGGCACGAAAGGCCCTCTGCTGCTAACAAGAACAAGTATGGAGATATTGGGTCCCCCTGTCGGATTCCTCATGAAGGGTTGAACTCTTGAAGCTTCTTTCCATTAAACATAACTGAGAATTTTACAGAGCTTACCATACCCATGATGATGTTCACCAATGTTTCTGTGAAGCCCAACTTAAGCATTATGGCCCTCAGATATGCCCATTCAACTATGTCATAAGCTTTCATCATATCAAGCTTTAAAGCACAGGTTTGATGTTTCTTTGCCTTATTGCGCTTCATGAAGTATAGGCACTCGCACGCAGTTATGATATTGTTAGTGATAAGTCTACCTGGCACAAAGGCTGACTGTTCCTGGGATATGATGTCAGGCAAGATAACCTTTAATCTGTTCGATATAACCTTTGAGGCAATTTTATAGAGAAAATTACATAGGCTAATCGGGCAGAACTGTGATAACAGTGTTGGATTTTTTTTACCTTGGGAGTTAGAACTAGAACTGTCTCGTTGATGCATTCAGCAGATTCTGTCCCCTCCACTATTCTCAGTACCACCTTGGTCACGTCCGCACCACACACGTCCCAATGGCGTTGGAAGAAATGTGCCGGAAACCCGTCAGGCCCCGGGGCCTTGATAGGGAACATCTAGAAAAGGGCCTTTTTCACTTCATCCTGGCTATATGGGGCATTGAGCATGTTATTTATTTCAGGTGTAACTTTAACTGGTACCGTGTCAATTACCCGGTCCATGTTCTGCACCCCCTCAGACGTGTATAAGTTTTTGTAGAACTCTGTAGTCATCTCCTCCATCTCTACTACATTTTCTGTCAATTGACCATCTGGTTTCTGCAACATTTTTATTTTATTTTTCCTCCTTCTGCGGCTTGCTCTCAAATGGAAAAAGTATGTGTTTTTATCTCCGTGAACAAGCCAATCCAATCACGCCCGCTGCCGCCAGAGGATCTCCTCGCAATGATAGAGTTCAATCAGTCTGTCACATACCTTGATTTCCTCCCGACTTGGGCCAGAGCGCCCATTGGCAGAGCGCAGCACCTGAAGTGCGTTGTTTAAATAATGAATCTCTGACCGCACTGATCCAAAGTGTTCTCTGTCCCATCTGGTAAGGTCGCCCGCCAGCTCACCTAGTTTTCCGCACAGTGAATCCACTGTGTCGCCCGCCTGTTCTGCCCATCTGCTGCTGACCACAGTAAAAAGATTCTCATCCCTCTCCCACATAGTCTCATATTTAAAGGATCTGTCCCCACTGCTGCATGCATGCACGTCACATAGCTGGAGGAGGATAGGCATGTGGTCCGACCCGGCTGCTGTTTTGTGCTCAAGCTTGGTGGTTGGGAAGTTGAGGAGCCATTCATTGTTCGCAACACATCTATCCAGCCTAACCCTTGTATAAGTACCTCCCGCTACTCTTTCCTCAAAGGTCCAATTCAAGCCTGTGTAACCAATATCAGAAAGGTCGCATGTATCCAATGCATATCTGAATGCATCCGTCTGGGCTTGACTCCTATTGCCTATTCCATCATGTTCATGACCATGCAGTACCTCATTAAAATCTCCCACCACGGCCCATGGCCTACTGTGAGAACCTGCAATACCACGGAGCATATCCCAAGTTTTATATCTCTCCGGGACCTGAGCCTCCCCATAGACAAAAGTAACCCTTACTGGAGTTTCAACAAGCTCATCAATCAAAGTGTCAATGTGGTATTTCGAATAGCCAACAACTTCCAACTTTATTTCATCATTCCAAAAAATACCTAGTCCACCACTCCTACCAGAGCTACTAACTGCATAACTTTTATTTAAACCGAGTGTGTCTACTAAGTTTTCTACTCTCGTACCCTCTATTTGAGTTTCTAAGATACAAAGTATAGAGGGGGCAAACCGCCTCGTTAGTTCATGAAGCTCTTTGACTATCGCGGGGTTGCCAGCCCCGTGGCAGTTTCAGGATAAGATACTCATTGCGCTAGGCACGACCCACTGAGGGGGCCCACCAAAAGCGCGTCATTGATTTTTGAAACTGTGCTCTTAACCAGAGCATTGTCAGGGGTTGCTGGACTCGGCTTGTTCCTCTTGGGTTCCTGCTTCAGTGGTGGGCTCTGTGGGGTCTCGGGTGGCGGTAGAAAGGGTGGCATCACCCCTGAGGTCGAGGATGATGGGATGGTCCCCGAACCTTTCAGCTCAGCAGTAGTCACACCCTTCTTTCTGTTCCTGTCTTCTTCCTCCATTGTAACGTCAAAGGCCCTGTTATCTCGCCCCTCGTGCTCCTCTTCCACTGAAGGGTCGTGTTGTGAAGAACCATGTCCACGGTCCCTTCCTGATCTGCCTCTTCCGCGGCCACCCCTTTCTCCTGAGCCTTCACCCGGGCCTCTGCCTGGCCCCCTGAACCAAGTTGCTCGGAGATCTTTGAACAAAAGAGCTTTTGGATGGTGCACCCCATCTCCACATTCCTTGAAAGTGTGTCCAAGATTTCCACAGACTGCGCACCAATCTGGCAGCCTTTCATATCTCACACGGAAGATGACCCTCTCCACGGTGTCCTTCTTGCGTATAACCAGCGACACTGCGTTTTTGAGGGGCTTTGTGACATCTAGCATGATCCTGACGCGGACGAAATTTTCTTCAAAATCTTGGGATTTTGGTTCAGCATAGATAAAATCGCCAACTGTAGCCGACAGCGCCTTGACCTTAGGGAAAAAACCATCTGGTAGGTCATGGATCTGAAGCCATATATCTATCTTGTTTAGGTCGATCAACGAGGGCTTCATGAATCCATCATATGGAGCCATGATCACAGCTTTCCCTTTGTACTGCCATGGACCTTCCTCCATCACCCGTTCCCAGTCTCCAAGACATGAAAACTGCATTGTATAGAGATTGTCCTCAAGCGGCATGATCTTCACCTCCCGGGCCAAGTCCCAAGCCACACGCATGTTTCTATAGAACCAATACTGACTATAGGTGAGGGAGTCCTGGATTAGGGGGTGTCCGGATGGCCGGACTATACCTTCAGCCGGACTCCTGGACTATGAAGACACAAGATTGAAGACTTCGTCCCGTGTCCGGAAGGGACTTTCCTTGGCGTGGAAGGCAAGCTTGGCGATACGGATATGTCGATCTCCTACCATTGTAACCGACTCTATGTAACCCTAACCCTATCCGGTGTCTATATAAACCGGAGGGTTTTTAGTCCGTAGGACAACGTACACATCAACAATCATACCATAGGCTAGCTTCTAGGGTTTAGCCTCCTTGATCTCGTGGTAGATCTACTCTTGTACTACCCATATCATCAATATTAATCAAGCAGGACGTAGGGTTTTACCTCCATCGAGATGGCCCGAACCTGGGTAAAAGTTTGTGTCCCTCGCCTCCTGTTACCATCCGGCCTAGACGCATAGTTCGGGACCCACTACCCGAGATCCGCCGGTTTTGACACCGACATTGGTGCTTTCATTGAGAGTTCCTCTGTGTCGTCGCCGTCAGGCTCGATGGCTCCTACGATTATCAAAAGCGATGCAGTCCAGGGTGAGACCTTCCTCCCCGGACAGATCTTTGTCTTCGGTGGCTTCGCACTGCAGGCCAATTCGCTTGGCCGTCTGGAGCAGATCGAAAGCTATGCCCCCGGCCGTCAGGTTAGATTTGGAAGTTTAAACTACACGGCTGACATCCGCGGGGACTTGATCTTCGACGGATTCGAGCCACTGCCAAGCGCGGCACTGTCACGACGAGCATGATTTAGCTCTGCCACCGAACAGTGCCCTGGAGGCCGCACCCGCATCAGCTCCGATCCTTAATTCGGAGCCAACTGCGCCGATCGAGGATGGGCGGTTGGACGCCACCTCGGGGGCTGCGACCCCAACGGTGATTGAGCCGAACACTAGCCCCGTACTCTATGAGACTCGTGACTCCAAGGAGCCAAACTCCTCTCCGGACTCCGAACCCTCCGCGCCCCTGCCGATCAAATCCGATTGGGCACAGATCATGGAGTTCACTGCCGCGGACATCTTTCAGCACTCGCCTCTCGGCGATATCCTGAAGTCACTGAAGTCTCTCTCTTTATCAGGAGAGCCCTGGCCGGATTACGTTCAACAAGGTTGGGGTACGGACGATGAAGAAATTCAAAGCCCACCCACCAACCACTTTGTAGCCACTGTCGATGACTTAACCGACATGCTCGACTTCGACTCCGGAGACATCGACGGTATGGGCGCCGATGAAGGAGATGATGAAGAACCAGCGCCTACTAGGCCCTGGAAAGCCACCTCGTCATATGACATATACATGGTGGACACTCCAAAAGAGGAAGATGGTGATGGAACAGCGGAGGATGACCCCTCCAAGAAACAGCCTAAGCGCAGGCGTCAGCGGAGCCGCTCAAAATCCCGCCAAAACAAACAAGGTGATTCCAGCACGGGAGATAATAATACTCCAGAAAGCGCCAAAGAAAACCCCCTCCAGCAAGATTTAGCACAGGAGGATGGAGAAAATAGCCCTCATGAGAGAGCGGGAGACAGAGAGGTCGAGGACGATAATTATATGCCTCCCTCCGAAGACGAGGCAAGCCTCGACGACAACGAATTCATCGTGCCAGAGTGTCCCGTCGAGTAAGAGCATTTTCAACGCAGGCTTATGGCCATGGCAAGAAGCCTCAAGAAAAAATAGCAACAACTTAGAGCTGATCAAGATTTGCTAGTCGACAGATGGACTGAAATCCTTTCGGCCGAAGAGCATAAACACGAACGCCCCTCCAAGAGCTACCCAAAGCGCAGGTTGCTACCCCGATTAGAGGAGGAAGCACTTGATGCGGCTGACCGACCACCTCGTGGCCGCGACAGAGAGGCCTCTTGGCCCTCCACTCAAGCCGCACCCCGTACCAAGGCACGGGAATATGCGTCGGACTTACGAGACATGTTGGAGGACAAGGCATGGCAAACAAGATCGATCTACGGATCGCGTGGGCGCCCCACGGCTCGAGACGGCAACCATCACGCCGGCCACAAATTCGGCAGGGCCGAACACAGTAGACAAGGCTCACTGGAGCTATGTCGTGATATAGCCCAGTACAGAGGCGCCGCACACCCACTCTGCTTTACAGACGAAATAATGGATCATCAAATCCCCGAGGGTTTCAAACCCGTAAACATCGAGTCATATGATGGCACAACAGATCCTGCGGTATGGATCGAGGATTATCTCCTTCATATCCACATGGCCCGCGGCGATGATTTCCACGCCATCAAATACCTCCCACTCAAGCTTAAAGGACCAGCTCGGCATTGGCTTAACATCTTGCCAACAGGATCAATCAGTTGTTGGGAGGACCTGGAAGCCGCATTCCTCGACAATTTCCAGGGCACTTATGTGCGACCCCCAGACGCCGATGACCTAAGTCACGTAATTCAGCAGCCAGAGGAATCGGCCAGGCAATTCTGGACATGGTTCCTAACAAAGAAAAATCAAATAGTCGACTGTTCGGACGCTAAGGCCCTCGCAGCCTTCAAGCACAATATCCGTGATGAGTGGCTGGCCCGGCACCTTGGTCAGGAAAAGCCGAAATCTATGGCAGCACTCACGACACTCATGACCCGCTTTTGCGCGGGAGAAGACAGCTGGCTTGCTCGTAGCAACAATATGACCAAGAACCCTGGTAATTCAGACACCAGGGACAGTAGTGGCAGGTCGCGTCGCAACAAGCAGAAGCGCCGCATTAACAGCGACAATGCTGAGGATACGGTAGTTAATGCCGGATTCAGAGGCTCTAAATCCGTTCAGCGGAAAAAGCCATTCAAAAGGAATCCTAGGGGCCTGTCCAGTTTGGACCGAATACTCGACCGCTTGTGCCAGATACATGGCACCCCCGAAAAGCCGGCCAATCACACCAACAGGGATTGTTGGGTGTTCAAGTAGGCAGGCAAGTTAAACGCCGAAAATGAAGACAAGGGGCTGCATAGCGATGACGACGAGGAGCCCGGGCCGCCGAACAACAGTGGACAGAAGGGTTTTCCCCCACAAGTGCGGACGGTGAACATGATATACGCAACCCACGTCCCCAAAAGGGAGCGGAAGTGCGCGTTAAGGGACGTATACGCGGTAGAGCCAGTCGCCCCAAAGTTCAACCCATGGTCCTCCTGCCCGATCACCTTTGATAGAAGGGACCATCCCACTAGCATCCGTCATGGCGGATTCACCGCATTGGTCCTAGACCCAACTATTGATGGATTTCATCTCACTAGAGTCCTTATGGACGGCGGCAGCAGCCTGAACCTACTTTACCAGGATACAGTGCGGAAAATGGGCATAGATCCCTCGAGGATTAAGCCCACCAAAATGACCTTTAAAGGCGTAATACCAGGTGTAGAGGCCAACTGTACAGGCTCAGTCACACTTGAAGTGGTCTTCGGATCTCCGGATAATTTCTGAAGCGAGGAATTGATTTTCGACATAGTCCCGTTTCGCAGTGGTTATCATGCACTGCTCGGGCGAACCGCATTCGCTAAGTTCAATGCGGTACCGCACAACGCATACCTTAAGCTCAAGATACCAAGCCCTCGAGGAGTAGTTACGGTCAATGGAAACACCAAACGCTCCCTCCGAATGGAGGAGCACACGGCTGCCCTTGCAGCGGAAGTATAAAGCAGCCTCTTCAGGCAGTTCTCCAGTCCGGCCACTAAACGGCCGGACACCATCAAGCGCGCCCGGAGTAACCTACAACAAGACCGCCTGGCACGATCCGAGCAGGCATAGCAATGCGGCCCCAACCCCAACCCTCGTAAAAAGGCGACGCCAGTACTTCACGTACATAACTACGCTCTAGAGATACCATGGGTACAGGGGGAGGGGCACCATCACGGCACGCCCAAAAATACGGCTTAAACCGTACCAGGGGCTGCCGATTTTTTTTAAAATTTTCTCTTACTTTCAGGACTCCATCCTTCAAAAGGCCTGTTCGGCAGTTCAATTGCCGCACAAACGATGCAAGAACCAGGGAAGTAGACAAGCCACGCCGCAGTACGGAACTCCCAGGTGGTCTCTATCACGAGCAGTATACCTATTCCGCATACTATTCCGCAGCTTGCCCCTGGAACAGACATGTTAACTAGTCCAACCTTCCACTTATCGCATTATTTGTATCATTCTGCTTTGATCGCAGCCCTTTTTAATAAACAATGCATAGCTTTCGTCTATTTTTGCATTACCTTTTTTCTTTATGTTCCTTAACAACATGATGCACCCGTACACGTTGGTACGACCAAAATACGCCAGGGGATTTAGTACCCCTCAATATGGTGTGAGAAGTCCGAACACTTTAACAAGTGTAGCACCCCGAACTTATAGCATTATATGCATCGGCTCCGAATCATGTCTTGGGTCAATAGTTGGGTTTGCCCGGCTCCTATGTTTTGGTGCCTTACGTTCCGCTATATCGGCTAAGGTAGCACTATAGGAGAACCACTGCAATTGTGCCCCAGTTGAGCTAGGTCAAGCACCTCAGTGGAGAAAGCGAAAACTGACTGTCATGATGAAGCGAGAGCTGGTCGCTGTTCGAGAGGTTTTTTTGAGTCCCTAAAGACTTATGCCTCTTTGGGCGAGGAGCCGGCTCTGTCCGGCCAAGGCGTGGATAGCGCCCCGAACTCGGTCTTACGAATACCAGGGGCTTCGCCGAAATTTAAAATTATAGAATTCTATGGCTAAGTGAGAGTGTTCATGCATTCTAGTCCGATTGCCTTGTTCGTTGGGCTGAGCGCCTCCCTCGAAGGACCCAAACATGGGAAAAAGAGCGCTCAGGTCTATCCCCGAACACCCCAGCACTAGCGGCACGGGGGCAGAAGCCGACGACTCGCCATCTCTCAGAATTATTAAACAGCCGCACAGAAGGTAATATTTTAAATTCCAACAGCATTGCTTAGCGCACATAAACAAGTTTTCAGTGCACAGGACAAAACGACAACGTTTCACTCAAAAATTACATCCCTAGAACATTCATCCGCCACAAGGCAGGCACCCTTCAGAACATCCTTATAGTAATTCTCGGGCTTGCGATGCTCTTTCCCCAGCGGTGGCCCGTCCTTCACCAGCTTCTCAGCATCCAGCTTGCCCCAGTGCACCTTAGCACGGGCAAGGGCCCTACGGGCACCTTCAATGCAGACGGAGCGCTTGATGACTTCGAGCCTGGGACAGGCCTCCACCAACCGCCGCACCAGCCCGAAATAGCTCCCAGGCAGAGCCCCTCCAGGCCATAGCCAAACAATGAGGCCCTTCATGGCCTGTTCGGCCGCCTTGTGGAGCTCGACCAGTTGCTTCAGCTAGTCGCTCAGGGGCACGGGGTGTCCGGCCTCAGCATACTGAGACCAGAACACCTTCTCTGTCGAGCTGCCCTCCTCGGCTCGATAGAATGCGGCGGCATCGGACACACTCCAGGGAAGATCTGTGAATGCTCCTGGAGAGCTCTGGATTCGGGTAAGTAACAAGTAACTCACGTTTATGTGTTTGCTTTGCATAAATAATGCCTTACCCGCCACTATCTTCTTCACCTCATCCAACTCCTGGAGGGTCTTCTGGGATTCGGCCTTGGCAGACTTGGCAATTTCAATAGCCACCGCGAGCTCGGACGCTCGCGTCCTTGAGTTAATCTCCAAACTCTCATGTTTTTCCATGAGAGCCTGGAGCTCTTGCCGCACCTTGCCAACCTCGGCCTCACACTTCTCCCGCTCGGTGCGCTCCGTGGCCGCCCTCTTCTCGGCCTCGTCCAGCGCTTGCTTAAGGGTCGCCACCTCAGACGTGGCCCCTACAATAGCCACGATAATCCTGTCATTTTTTGCAATTGCACCTTTTTTATATATATTTAAACAAGGTATTTCTTACCTTCATTGTCCTCGAGCTGCTTCTAGGCACGCCCGAGCTCTTGCTCGGACCGCTCGAGGTTCTGCTTTAGCGTGTCCACTTCCGCAGTCAGTGCGGCGGACGCAAGCAGAGAAGCCTGCATACGCATATTGACTCTTTTTTGTTAGACTCCTGCGAATTTTATTTGATCCTCTATTTGGCTTTTCTTCCCGAACGCCCAACAGAGCATCAGGGGCTACTGTCTATGCGGTAATATTATTTACACATTCTTTACTTACCTCAAGGCCTGTTAAAAGGCTAGTACAAGCTTCAGTCAGTCTGATCTTGGCGGACTGAACCTTCTGGATCACCGCACTCATAATAGTGCGGTGCCCCTCGTCGATGAAGGCGCCTTGGAGCGCCTCCAACAGATTGTACGACGCCTCCAGTTGGACGGGGGTCACCAGCACAGTGGGATGGCTCTTCTTGGAAGGAGGTCACTCGCCGGACTCTAGAACCTTTGAAGGTTCCGGAGCAGTGTCCGGCCTAGAGCCGGACTTGGAGCCCTGGGGGGTTTCATCCCCTTTACTCCTGGAGTCTGGGAGGTCGCCTTGCGGCGCCTCCAGGACCACATCCTCCCGGCATGGAACCTGTTGGGACAACACTTCGATGTCGTCCGTAGGGTGGGGGGAGGAAGCCGTCGGAAGCGAGTTCACATCCGACGAGTCCAGTGAGCCGCTTGACGACGCGTCGAGCCGGTCTTTGGGTGGGTTGCATAAACATATTCGACGTAAGGGAAAGCTGTGCTGTAAACGAATACTATGAATTACTCTGGTATCCAGATACTTACGATTTGGCCAGGGGCTTGGCCCTGGGCGCCCACTCCTCTCCGCCGTCGTCGGCGTCGGTGGAATAGTTGGGAGGAAGGGTTTTCCCCTTCTTGGACCCTTCGGCCTCCCCAGTTGGGGCGGCCTTCCTTTTCTTCCCTTCCCCCGCTAGAGGGGGAGGGGTCTCTTCTTCCTCCTCCTCGTCTTCGCGGGAGGAGTGCGTCTTGGATTCATCGGATGATGAATCCGACACCTCCGGGCATCGGGCACTCTTTCGAGTCCCCGTGGCCTTCTTCTTGACCTTCTTCTCCGGCACCACATAGGGTGCCAGAACCAGCAGCCTCGCCAAGCGAGCGTCCGCTGGGCCTTCGGGCAAAGGAGCCGGACAGTTGATCTGTCCGGACGTCACCTGCCAATCCTGTCAAAGGAAAGGGAGCTTAGATCCCGCATGGAGTCAAACTATGAAAAACTGATACCCTGTAAAAGAAAAAAACCAGCTTACCGCGAGAGCATGACGCTGCACACTGAATCCGCGATCCTCGATAGCGGATGCGGGAGCCTCGGCGCCCTTGAAAAGCACCTTCCAGGCATCTTCGTACATCGTCTCGAAGAGCCTGCTCAGAGTTTGGTGCCGCACCGGGTCAATCTCCCACAGGTTGAAAGCCCGTTGTTGACACGGGAGGATCAAGCAGATGAGCATAACCTGGACTACGTTGACAAGTCTGAGCTTCTTGTCCACCAGGGTTTGGACGCATGTTTGGAGTCCGGTCAGCTCTCCCTTCTTACCCCATGATAGGCATGTCTCCTTCCAGGAGGTGAGCCGCGTAGGGGGTTCGGATCGAAACTCAGGGGGTGCGACCCATTCGGCGTCGCGCGGCTCGGTGATGTAAAACCACCCCGATTGCCACCCCTTCAGGGTCTCCACAAAGGAGCCCTCGAGCCATAGGATGTTGGCCATCTTGCCCACCATGGCGCCTCCGCACTCCGCCTGGTTGCCACGCACCACCTTCGGCTTGACGTTGAAAGTCTTGAGCCATAGGCCGAAATGGGGGCGGATGCGGAGGAAAGCCTCGCACACGACGATAAACGCCGAGATGTTGAGGACAAAGTTCGGGGCCAGATCGTGGAAATATAGGCCGTAGTAGAACATGAGCCCCCAGACAGATGGGTGGAGAGGAAATCCCAGTCCATGAAGGAAATGGGGGAGGAACACCACCCTCTCATGGGGCCTAGGGGTGGGGATGAGCTGCCCCTTTTCGGGAAGTCGGTACGCGATGTCGTTAGACAGGTATCCGGCCTTCCTCAGCTTTTTGATGTGTCCCTCCGTGACGGAGGAGACCATCCACTTGCCTCCCTCTCCGGACATGGCTGGAGAAGGTTGAGGTGGGGAGTGCGGACTTGGGCGCTGGAGCTCGAGTGCGCAAGAATGGATAGGTGAAGGAAGAAGAAGGCATAGGTGAAAAGATGGATCCTTATCCCCTTATATGGGTGGACGCGACTACGCATCCCCACCAGCCTAGTAAAACTCGCTTATCTCCCAAGCGTTGTAATCAATTGCGCGGTTGGGTTACCCACGCTCGTATTGATGAGAATCCCGGAATAAGGGGACACGATCTCTGCTTTAACAAGACATGCCAAGGAAACCGCCTCGCATAACACGCTGAGATGGGACAGTAAAACGGTTCGAATAAAAGCTTGGCCGTGGTGTGATGTCACACTACGGAATACGTCAGCAGATTAGATTTGTGTAAATATTACTATCTCTATGGCAATATGTGGAAACTTATTTTGCAGAGCCGGACACTATCTTTGTGTTCAAAATCTTCTATGAAGTACTTGGAGGAGGAACCCGCCTTGCAATGCCGAAGACAATATGCGCGCCGGACTCATCGTCATTGAAGCCTGGTTCAGGGGATACTGAGGGAGTCCTGGATTAGGGGGTGTCCGGATGGCCGGACTATACCTTCAGCCGGACTCCTGGACTATGAAGACACAAGATTGAAGACTTCATCCCGTGTCTGGAAGGGACTTTCCTTGGCGTGGAAGGCAAGCTTGGCGATACGGATATGTAGATCTCCTACCATTGTAACCGACTCTATGTAACCCTAACCCTATCTGGTGTCTATATAAACCGGAGGGTTTTTAGTCCGTAGGACAACGTACACATCAACAATCATACCATAGGCTAGCTTCTAGGGTTTAGCCTCCTCGATCTCGTGGTAGATCTACTCTTGTACTACCCATATCATCAATATTAATCAAGCAGGACGTAGGGTTTTACCTCCATCGAGAGGGCCCGAACCTGGGTAAAACTCCGTGTCCCTCACCTCCTGTTACCATCCGGCCTAGACGCACAGTTCAGGACCCCCTACCCGAGATCCGCCGGTTTTGACACCGACAATAGGGTTTATCTGTGTGAACCCTAGCCAGCGCCATCCACCGGGTTGCCTCCCGTGGCAGTTCATCCTCTTCGATGACAACATCCTGCAGATCATCCTCTTTTAGCCCCAATTCTGGCATCGGTTCTTCGAGATCGGAAGTTGCCACCGATCCCGTTGGAGTCGTCGCCATTGATTCCTCTTGCCCGTGGGTTTCTGTCCGCGGGCGGTATAGACCCTAGCAAAACCCCACCCGCGTCGCGCCCCGAGACACTTAACGCTAATAAAAAAAGCATGTGTTCCCCACCTGATTTTCTTTGGTTTAGCCCTTGTTATTTGTTTCTTATTTATTTTTCATTTTCCTTATTTCTTTCTATTTTTCTTTTCTTTTCTTAATTCACATTTTTTTAAAAAAATTCTTTAACTTTTTAAAATTTATGATTTGTTCTTTAATGAACTTTTTTCAAATTCATGATATTTTTCAAGTCTGCACTTTTATTTCAAATTCATGAACTTTTTTGAGTGTGTGATTTTATCTCAAATTTGACATTTTCTTAGAAAAAAATCATGAGCATATGGAACTTTTTCAGTGGTTTCATGCTTGTAACCAAACACGTAGTCTACAATCTGGTACGTTAGGGTAGATCGGAAGGGCAAGTCTCGAACCACTTTTCTTTTCACCTCCTTCGAACGTGGCCAAATTGTTTCCACACATTGGAATCACCATGGCCAGCATGCATGCCAAGTATTGTTGGTTTATGACAATCTATGCTTTTTCCAGGGTTTTCTGGTGAAAAATCTCTAAAACACAGGCCGAACGAGACGCAATGTTTGTTCGGTGTCCGAATCCGTTCAAATTTTGCATTGGGGGAAACCTTGGGCATGCCGATCCGCTAGCTAAATTTGGTGTCATACCATGCTTGCAACCTAACACACCGTATGCAATCTTGTACATTTGGGTAGGCCGGAAGGGCAAGTATCGAACCATTTTTTAAGTTCCTCTTGTATGTTTGGGTAGGCCGGTAGGCCTCAAGGAACTGTGTCGTGGAAGAATGGTCGGTACTAACAAAAAATGATGGATCATTTGAGGATCGTGGTGTGAGCTCGAGAGGGGATATGATTCCGAGTGAATTAATTTGACTGGTCATCATTAACTATAGAATTATCAATTCTAATGGCCAAGAGGTGGCAATTTCATTTTTGAAGGGAAAATACATTGAGATGGCATGATATCGGGGCAAACTTACTACACACTCTGTTGGAAATATGAGCAATTTACCAAATGATTTTATTAACAGAAATACTAGATAAAGCATAACTAATATAATAGAGATAAAACAAGTCATGCGTTCTGACAGAGAGAAGGTAAATAGCTTCTGCATATATGAACCGTAGCCTATCATATCTATAGCAGACAGTAGAACTAGTTGCATATATGTGGTAGAACCTAACATATTTAGGGCAATTACTAGTACGAGAAACTGTGGCAGGATATCTAATAGAAAGAAGACCACATACGGGACAGCAGCAGCAGTAGCACTGGACTTGGGGTCGGTGTCGTCACCAGCCATGTCGTCGAGGAGGTTGTCGACATCGGGGAAGAAGTCGTCGGAGTCCGGGGCGTCCGTGACGAAGGAGTCAGTCAGTAGTCGCGCAGAGCGCTCCCCAAAAACCTTATCACCCTTCTCCCGTACAGGACTCAAAGAGGTGCGGTTTCGGAGGCCTACTGTCCCGACCTGCGGTGCACGCCGCAAGCCGGGATGAGGAAGGCAGCAGCAGCTCAGAGATTGGAACTGGTGGCAAGAGGAAGGAGAGGTTCTGGTGCGTCTCTCTGGGAGGAGCGACCTCCCTTTTATAGGCGCAAGAGAAGGAGGCGAGAGGGCAACGACGGGAGGCGAAACGAAGAGACAGAGACGAAGCGAAGATATCGACTCGGCTCATTCCCGCAACCCGCGGTGCGTCGTGCCAAGGCGTGGCGAGGCGGGCGGCGGAGGAGGAGCGCGCATGGATATCCCTCTTGTTTTCATGCTCGTACAAGTGGGGAAAGAACCTCCCTTATAAGGAGGTCCAACTCCCACTAAACTAGCAATGTGGGACTAAACTTTAGTAGTATCTCTTGCCTTGCACAAATGGGTTGAGTGGGCCTATAGGATTTATTAGGAATTTCTGAAATAGTTATTGGGATAATAAACATTATCATGATATAAGGAAATAAATAATAACTTTATTATTGCCTCTAGGGCATATTTCCTTCAGTGGCGTCATAGCAACTCATGCTTTGAAACCATAAGACTGCTCTCACGCGCCACCTCTCATGGAAGCAGCAAAACCACTCGGGGTAAATTGCCTATAATAAGGTTTTTGGATTGTTGGAAATATGAGAAATTTACCAAATGATTTTATTAACAGAAATACTAGATAAAGCATGACTAATATAATAGAGATAAAACAAGTCATGCGTTCTGGCAGAGAGAAGGTAAATAGCTTCTGCATATATGAACCGTAGCCTATCATATCTATAGCAGACAGTAGAACTAGTTGCATATATGAGGTAGAACCTAACATATTTAGGGCAATTACTAGTACGAGAAACTGTGGCGGGATATCTAACAGAAACAAGAACACATACGGGACAGCAGCAGGAGTATCACTGGACTTGGGGTTGTTGGGGAACGTAGTAATTTCAAAATTTTCCTACGCACACGCAAGATCAGGGTGGTGCATAGCAACGAGAGGGGAGACTGTTGTCTACGTACCCTCGTAGACCGAGAGCAGAAGCGTTATGACAACGCGGTTGATGTAGTCGTACGTCTTCACGGCCCGACCGATCAAGCACCAAAACTACGGCACCTCCGAGTTCTAGCACACGTTCAGCTCGATGACGATCCCCGGACTTCGATCCAGCAAAGTGTCGGGGAAGAGTTCCGTCAGCACGACGGCGTGGTGACGATCTTGATGTTCTACCGTCACAGGGCTTCGCCTAAGCACTGCTACAATATTATCGAGGATTATGGTGGAGGGGGACACCGCACACGGCTAAGAGAACGATCACGAAGATCAACTTGTGTGTCTAGGGGTGCCCCCAGCCCCCGTATATAAAGGAGTAAGGGGAGGAGGCCGGCCGGCCCTAGGGCGCGCCAAGGAGGAGGAGTTCTCCTCCTAGTAGGAGTAGGACTCCCCTCTTTCCTACTCCTACTAGGAGGGGAAAGGAAGGGGGAGAGGGAGAAGGAAAGGGGGGCGCCGCCTCCCCTCTCCTAGTCCAATTCGGACCAGAGGGGGAGGGGGGCGCGGCCCACCCTGGCCCCCCTCTCTCTCCACTAGGGCCCATAAGGCCCATTACTTCTCCCGGGGAGGTTCCGGTAACCCTCCGGCACTCCGGTTTTCTCCGAAATCACCCGGAACACTTCCGGTGTCCGAATATAGCCGTCCAATATATCAATCTTTATGTCTCGGCCATTTCGAGACTCCTCGTCATGTCCGTGATCACATCTGAGACTCCGAACTAACTTCGATACATCAAAACTCATAAACTCATAATATAACTGTCATCGAAACCTTAAGCGTGCGGACCCTACGAGTTCGAGAACAATGTAGACATGACCGAGACATGTCTCCGGTCAATAACCAATAGCGAAACTTGGATGCTCGTATTGGCTCCCACATATTCTATGAAGATCTTTATCGGTCAGACCGCATAACAACATACGTTGTTCCCTTTGTCATTGGTATGTTACTTGCCCGAGATTCGATCTTCGGTATCTCAATACCTAGTTCAATCTTGTTACCGGCAAGTCTCTTTACTCTTTTCGTAATACATCATCTCGCAACTAACTCATTAGTTGCAATGCTTGCAAGGCTTATGTGATGTGCATTACCGAGAGGTCCCAGAGATACCTCTCCGACAATCGGAGTGACAAATCCTAATCTCGAAATACGCCAACCCAACATGTACCTTTGGAGACACCTGTAGAGCTCCTTTATAATCACCCAGTTACGTTGTGACGTTTGGTAGCACACAAAGTGTTCCTCCGGCAAACGGGAGTTGCATAATCTCATAGTCATAGGAACATGTATAAGTCATGAAGAAAGCAATAGCAACATACTAAACGATCAAGTGCTAAGCTAATGGAATGGGTCAAGTCAATCACAATATTCTCCTAATCATGATATAAGGAAATAAATAATAACTTTATTATTTCCTCTAGGGCATATTTCCTTTAGTCTCCCACTTGCACTAGAGTCAATAATCTAGTTCATATCGCCATGTAATTCAACACTAATAGTTCAGATCACCATGTGATTAACACCCATAGTTCACATCGTTATGTGACCTATACCCAAAGGGTTTACTAGAGTCAATAATCTAGTTCACATCATTTATGTGATTAACACCCAAAGAGTACTAAGGTGTGATCATGTTTTGCTTGTGAGATAATTTTAGTCAACGGGTCTGTCACATATAGATCCGTAAGTATTTTTGCGAATTCTATGTCTACAATGCTCTGCACGGAGCTACTCTAGCTAATTGCTCCCACTTTCAATATGTATCTAGATCGATACTTAGAGTCATCCAGATCTGTGTCAAAACTTGCATCGACATAACTTTTTACGACAAACCTTTTGTCACCTCCATAATTGAGAAATATTTCCTTATTCCACTAAGGATAATTTTGACCGCTGTCCAGTGATCTACTCTTAGATCACTATTGTACTCCCTTGCTTAACACAGTGTAGAGTATACAATAGATCTAGTACACAGCATGGCATACTTTATAGAACCTATGGCTGAGGCATAGGTAATGACTTTCATTCTCTTTCTATCTTCTGTCGTGGTCGGGCTTTGAGTCTTGCTCAATTTCACACCTTGTAACACAGCCAAGAACTCTTTCTTTGACTGTTCCATTTTTGAACTACTTCAAAATATTGTCAAGGTATGTACTCATTGAAAAAACTTATCAAGCGTCTTGATCTATCTCTATAGATCTTGATGCTTAATATGTAAGCAGCTTCACCGAGGTCTTTCTTTGAAAAACTTCTTTCAAAACACTCCCTTATGCTTTGCAGAATAATTCTACATTATTTTCGATCAACAATATGTCTATCAGAAATGCTGTAGTGCTCCCACTCACTTTCTTGTAAATACAGGCTTCACCGCAAGTCTGTATAAAACTATATGCTTTGATCATCTCATCAAAGCGCATATTCCAACTCCGAGATGCTTGCACCAGTCCATAGATGGATCGCTGGAGCTTGCACATTTTGTTAGCACCTTTAGGATTGACAAAAACCTTCTGGTTGTATCATATACAATTCTTCTTTAATAAATCCATTAAGGAATGCAGTTTTGTTTATCCATTTGCCGGATTTCATAAAATGCGGTAATTGCTAACATGATTCGGACAGACTTAAGCATAGATATGAGTGAGAAACTCTCATCGTAGTCAACACCTTGAACTTGTCGAAAACCTTTTTGCGACAATTCTAGCTTTGTAAATAGTAACACGACTATCAGTGTTCGTCTTCCTCTTGAAGATCCATTTAATCTTAATGGCTTGCCGATCATTGGGTAAGTCAATCAAAGTCCATACTTTGTTCTCATACATGGATCTCATCTCAGATTTCATGGCCTCAAGCCATTTTGCGGAATCTGGGCTCATCATCACTTCCTCATAGTTCGTAGGCTCGTCATGGGCAAGTAACATGACCTCCAGAACTGGATTACCGTACCACTCTGGTGCGGATCTCACTCTGGTTTACCTACGAGGTTCGGTAGTAACTTGATCTTAAGTTACATGATCATCATCATTAGCTTCCTCACTAATTGGTGTAGTAGTCACAGGAACAGATTTCCGTGATGAACTAATTTCCAATAAGAGAGCAGGTACAGTTACCTCATCAAGTTCTACTTTCCTCCCACTCACTTCTTTCGAGAGAAACTCCTTCTCTAGAAAGGATCCATTCTCAGCAATGAATAACTTACCTTCGGATCTGTGATAGAAGGTGTACCCAATAGTCTCCTTTTGGTATCCTATGAAGACATATTTCTCCGATTTGGGTTTGAGCTTATCAGGATGAAACTTTTTCATATAAGCATCACAACCCCAAACTTTAAGAAATGACAACTTTGGTTTCTTGCCAAACCACAGTTCAGATTGTGTCGTCTCAACGGACTTAGATGGTGACTTAGATGGTGCCCTTTTAAACATGAATGCAACTGTCTTTAATGCATAACCCCAAAACGATGTTTGTAAATCTGTAAGAAACATCATAGATTGCACTATATCCAATAAAGTACGGTTATGACGTTCGGACACACCATTATGCTGTGGTGTTCCAGGTGGTGTGAGTAGTGAAACTATTTCACATTGTTTTTAACTGAAGGCCAAACTCGTAACTCAAATACTCTTCTCTACGATCAGATCATAGAAACTTTATTTTCTTGTTACGATGATTTTCCACTTCACTCTGAAATTCTTTGAACTTTTCAAATGTTTTAGACTTATGTTTCATCAAGCAGATATACTCATATCTGCTCAAATCATCTGTGAAGATCAGAAAATAATGATACCTATCGCGAGCCTCAATATTCATCGGACCACATACATCAGTATGTATGATTTCCAACAAATCTGTTGCTCGCTCCATTGTTCCGAAGAACAGAGTCTTAGTCATCTTGCCCATGAGGCATGGTTCGCAAGCATCAACTGATTCATAATCAAGTGATTCCAAAAGCCCATCAGCATGGAGTTTCTTCATGCGCTTTACAACAATATGACCTAAACGGTAGTGCCACAAATAAGTTGCACTATCATTATTAACTTCGCATCTTTTGGTTTCAATATTATGAATATGTGTATCACTATGATCGAGATCCAATGAACTATTTTCATTGGGTGTGTAACCATATAAGGTTTTATTCATGTAAACAGAACAACAATTTATTCTCTTACTTAAATGAATAACCGTATTACAATAAACATGATCAAATCATATTCATGCTCAACGCAAACACCAAATAACACTTATTTAGGTTCAACATTAATCCCGAAAGTATAGGGAGTGTGCGATGATGATCATATCAATCTTGGAACCACTTCCAACACACATCGTCACTTCACCCTTAACTAGTCTCTGTTTATTCTGCAACTGTCGGTTCGAGTTACTAATCTTAGCAACTGAACTAGTATCAAATACTGAGGGTTTGCTATAAACACTAGTAAAGTACACATCAATAACATGTATATCAAATATACTTATGTTCACTTTGCCATCCTTCTTATCCGCCAATCACTTGGGGTAGTTCCGCTTCCAGTGACCAGTCCCTTTGCAGTAGTAGCACTTAGTCTGAGGCTTAGGTCCAGACTTGGGCTTCTTCACTTGAGCAACAACTCGCTTGTCGTTCTTCTTGAAGTTCCCTTTCTTCCCTTTGCCCTTTTCTTGAAACTAGTGGTCTTGTCAACCATCAACACTTGATGTTTTTCTTGATTTCTACCTTCGTCGATTTCAGCATTACGAAGAGCTTGGGAATCGTTTCCGTTATCCCTTGCATATCATAGTTCATAACGAAGTTCTACTAACTTGGTGATGGTGACTAGAGAATTCTGTCAATCACTATTTTATCTGGAAGATTAACTCCCACTTGATTCAAGTGATTGTAGTACCCAGACAATCATGCTCACTAGTTGAGCGATTCTCCTCCATCTTTTAGCTATAGAACTTTTTGGAGACTTCATATCTCTCAACTCGGGTATTTGCTTGAAATATTAACTTCAACTCCTGGAACATCTCATATGGTCCATGACGTTCAAAACGTCTTTGAAGTCCCGATTCTAAGCCGTTAAGCATGGTGCACTAAACTATCAAGTAGTCATCATATTGAGCTAGCCAAACGTTCATAACGTCTGCATCTGCTCCTGCAATAGGTCTGTCACCTAGCGGTGCATCAAGGACATAATTCTTCTGTGCAGCAACGAGGATAAACCTCAGATCACGGATCCAATCCGCATCATTGCTACTAACATCTTTCAACACAATTTTCTCTAGGAACATATCAAAAATAAAGGGAAGCAACAACGCGAGCTATTGATCTACAACATAGATATGATAATACTACCAAGACTAAGTTCATGATAAATTAAAGTTCAATTAATCATATTAATTAAGAACTCCCACTTAGATAGACATCCCTCTAATCCTCTAAGTGATCACGTGATCCAAATCAACTAAACCATGTCCGATCATCACGTGAGATGGAGTAGTTTCAATGGTGAACATCACTATGTTTGATCATATCTACTATATGATTCACGCTCGACCTTTCGGTCTCCATGTTCCGAGGCCATATCTGTATATGCTTGGCTCGTCAAGTATAACCTGACTATTCTGCGTGTGCAACTGTTTTGCACCCGTTTTATTTGAACGTAGAGCCTATCACACCCGATCATCACGTGGTGTCTCAGCACGAAGAACTTTCGCAACGGTGCATACTCAGGGAGAACACTTCTTGATAATTAGTGAGAGATCATCTTAAAATGCTACCGTCAAACAAAGCAAGAATAAGATGTATAAAAGATAAACATCACATGTAATCATAATATGTGACATGATATGGCCATCATCATCTTGTGCCTTTGATCTCCATCTCCAAAGTACTGTCATGATCTTTATCGTCACCGGCATGACACCATGATCTCCATCATCTTGATCTATATCAACGTGTCATTACATGGTCGTCTCGCCAACAATTGCTCTTGCAACTATTGCTATCGCATAGCGATAAAGTAAAGCAATTATTTGGTGCTTGCATCTTATGCAATAGAGAGACAACCATAAGGATTTTGCCAGTTGCCGATAACTTCAACAAAACATGATCATCTCATACAACACCTTATATCTCATCACGTCTTGACCATATCACATCACAACATGCCCTGCAAAAACAAGTTAGACGTCCTCTACTTTGTTGTTGCAAGTTTTACGTGGCTGCTACGGGCTTTGCAAGAACCAATCTTACCTATGCATCAAAACCACAACGATAGTTTGTCAAGTTGGTGCTGTTTTAACCTTCGCAAGGACCGGGCGTAGCCACACTCGGTTCAACTAAAGTTGGAGAAACTAACACCCGCCAGCCACCCATGTGCAAAGCACGTCGGTAGAACCAGTCTCGCGTAAGCGTACGCGTAATGTCGGTCCGGGCCGCTTCATCCAACAATACCGCCGAACCAAAGTATGACATGCTGGTAAGCAGTATGACTTATATCTCCCACAACTCACTTGTGTTCTACTCATGCACAACATCAACACATAAAACCTAGGCTCGGATGCCACTGTTGGGGAACGTAGTAATTTCAAAAATTTCCTACGCACACGCAAGATCATGGTGATGCATAGCAACGAGAGGGAGAGTGTTGTCTACGTACCCTCATATACCGACAGCGGAAGCGCTATGACAACGCGGTTGATGTAGTCGTACGTCTTCACGGCCCGACCGATCAAGCACCGAAACTACGACACCTCCGAGTTCTAGCACACGTTCAGCTCGATGACGATCCCCGGACTCCGATCCAGCAAAGTGTCGGGGAAGAGTTCCGTCAGCACAACGGCATGGTGACGATCTTGATGTTCTACCGTCGCAGGGCTTCCCTTAGCACTGCTACAATATTATCGAGGATTATGGTGGAGGGGGGCACTGCACACGGCTAAGAGGACAATCACGAAGATCAACTTGTGTGTCTAGGGGTGCCCCCTGCCCCCGTATATAAAGGAGTAAGGGGAGGAGGCCGGCCGGCCCTAGGGCGCGCCAAGGAGGAGGAGTCCTCTTCCTAGTAGGAGTAGGACTCCCTCTTTCCTACTCCTACTAGGAGGGGAAAGGAAGGGGAGAGGGACAAGGAAAGGGGGCGCCGCCGCCCCTCTCCTAGTCCAATTTGGACCAGAGGGGGAGGGGGCGTGGGCCCACCCTGGTCGCCCCTCTCTCTCTCCACTAGGTCCCATAAGGCCCATTACTTCTCCCCGGGGGGGTTTCGGTAACCCTCCGGCACTCCGGTTTTCTCCGAAATCACCCGGAACACTTCCGGTGTCCAAATATAGTCGTCCAATATATCAATCTTTATGTCTCGACTATTTCGAGACTCCTCGTCATGTTCGTGATCACATCCGGGACTACGAACTAACTTCGGTACATCAAAACTCATAAACTCATAATATAACAGTCATCGAAACCTTAAGCGTGCGGACCCTACGGGTTCGAGAACAATGTAGACATGACCGAGACATGTCTCCGGTCAATAACCAATAGCGGAACCTGGATGCTCATATTGGCTCCCACATATTCTACGAAGATCTTTATCGGTCAGACCGCATAACAACATACGTTGTTCCCTTTGTCATCGGTATGTTACTTGCCCGAGATTCGATCGTCGGTATCTCAATACCTAGTTCAATCTTGTTACCGGCAAGTCTCTTTACTCGTTTCGTAATACATCATCTCGCAACTAACTCATTAGTTGCAATGCTTGCAAGGCTTATGTGATGTGCATTACCGAGAGGGCCCAGAGATACCTCTCCGACAATCGGAGTGACAAATCCTAATCTTGAAATACGCCAACCCAACATGTACCTTTGGAGACACCTGTAGAGCTCCTTTATAATCACCCAATTACGTTGTGACGTTTGGTAGCACACAAAGTGTTCCTCCGGCAAACGGGAATTGCATAATCTCATAGTCATAGGAACATGTATAAGTCATGAAGAAAGCAATAGCAACATACTAAACGATCAAGTGCTAAGCTAACGGAATGGGTCAAGTCAATCACATCATTATCCTAATGATGTGATCCCGTTAATCAAATAACAACTCTTTGTCTATGGTTAGGAAACATAACCATCTTTGATTAACGAGCTAGTCAAGTAGACGCATACTAGTGACACTCTGATAATATATGTATTCACACATGTATTATGTTTCCGGTTAATACAATTCTAGCATGAATAATAAACATTTATCATGATATAAGGAATAAATAATAACTTTATTATTGCCTCCAGGGCATATTTCCTTCAGGGGTCGGTGTCCTCGCCAGCCATGTCGTCGAGGAGGTTGTCGACGTCGGGGAAGAAGTCGTCGGAGTCCGGGGCGTCCGTGACGAAGGAGTCAGTGAGTAGTCACGCAGATTGCTCCCCAAAAACCTTATCACCCTTCTCCCGTACAGGAGTCAAAGAGGTGCGGTTTCGGAGGCCTACTGTCCCGACCTGTGGTGCACGCCGCAAGCCGAGATGAGGAAGACAGCAGCAGCTCAGAGATTGGAACCGGTGGCGAGAGGAAGGAGAAGTTCTAGTGCGTCTCTCTGGGAGGAGCGACCTCCCTTTTATAGGCGCAAGGGAAGGAGGCGAGAGGGCTGCACCATTCACATTCAAACTCCAGTTTCGCAAAATCTTTTCAGCTTCCGTGTGACCTTTCGTATACCCGTAGTGCGTGGCAAAAGTTTAGATATCGGCTCGGCTCATTCCCGCAACCCGTGGCGCGGCGCGGCGTGTCGTGACGAGGCGAGGCGTGGTGTGGTGAGGCGGGCGGCAGAGGAGGAGCGCGCGTGGATATCCATCTTGTTCTCATGCTCGTACAAGTGGGGAAAGAACCTCCTTATAAGGAGGTCCAACTCCCACTAAACTAGCAATGTGGGACTAAACTTTAGTAGTATCCCTTGCCTTGCACAAATGGGCTAAGTGGGCATCTAGGATTTATTAGGAATTTCTGAAATAGTTATTGGGCTGCCCAAAATAGACTAAATTCCAGCAATCCCCCACCAGATCCCAGAGGCACACAGAAATTTGCCTTTGGTTCCAAAACACTATTTTATATACCGGTACTGCAGTGGAGACTATTAAGTTGACCTTCCACCTAGAACTCTATGCTACACTAGTAAGCAACTTGAACAGTGGACTGGGCCTTGAACTGCAAGTTTTCTGCGAATCTAGCTTCACATAAAGCCTTGACAGATACGTGGCTACCGTGGGTGTTCCCCTCGGGTGGAGCTTATGCGTCATACTCTGTGACCTTTCATGAGTTTACTAGAGAGAACCCTACTCTCATAGATTGCGACGTTTGACAATCAGACTCATATAGGCGTGTTCTTCAAAAGATGTTATGCAGGATAACATCTCTGCTTAAATAAGCCACTTAGAACACATTAAGATATACATCAACTTGCCATGCAGATTAGGAGAGTATTGCATCTTCATGGAGTGGTATTGTGAATAGCAAGGATACTCTCCTCTCAGTTGACCAACAGCTTCTCTTCCACATCTAATTCACGGGATCGCCGATCACAAAGAATAGGTTACCACTATGAACAACTCATATTGTGGGTCTCAAACCCATCTCCCTCAATGCATTATCTATCACATTACGTGATAGACCCTTAGTAAAAGGATCTGCCAGATTTTTATACGTTTGGATATAATCCAATGCAATAACTCCGGAGTTTTTCATTTTCCTGACAGACTTTAACCTTCTCTGAACGTGCCTTGATGACTTCATCTTATCCTTTGAGCTGCTCACTTTCGTGATCACAGTTTGATTGTCGCAGTTCATAAGGATTCCCGGTATAGGTTTCTTAACAACCGGTAAGTCATTCAAGAGCCGGCGAAGCCAATCTACTTCAACCGTAGATGTATCTAGTGCTGTGAGTTCTGCTTCCATTGTTGACCTCGTTAAGATGGTCTGCTTGCAAGACTTCCAAGAAACAGCGCCACCTCCGTGAGTGAATACATAACCGCTCGTGGCCTTTATCTCATCAGCATCTGAGATCCAGTTTGAGTCACTATAGCCTTCAAGCACGTTTGGATGCCCGGTGTAGTGAATTCCATAATTTGCAGTGCCTTTCAAATAACGCAAAACTCTCTCTAGAGCTTTCCAATGCACATCTCCTGGTTTTGAGACAAACCGACTCAGTTTGCTAACAGCAAAAGAGATGTCAGGTCTTGTAGCACTTGCTAAGTACATAAGCGAGCCAATAATCTAAGAATATTTCAATTGATCTCTAGCAATTCTTCGATTCTTTCGAAGTAACACACTCGCATCATATGGTGTTGGAGAGGGCTTGCAGTCACTATAGCCAAAGCAACTAAAGATCTTTTCCACATAGTGAGATTGAAGCAATGTAATCCCACCATCATCGTCTCTCAACAACTTGATGTTCAGAATGACATCAGCCACTCCTAAATCCTTCATCTCTAAACAACGAGATAGGAAATCCTTGATCTCCTTAATAACATTCAGATTTGTTCCGAAAATCAGTATGTCATCAACATACAAGCACAGGATAACTCCCTCGCCCCCACCATGGCGATAGTACACACATTTGTCAGCTTCTTTCACAACAAAGCCTGCAGCTGTTAAAGTTCTTTCAAACTTCTCATGCCACTGTTTGGGTGCTTGCTTAAGTCCGTACAAAGACTTCAGCAACTTGCACACTTTCCCTTCCTGACCATCTAGTACAAACCCATCTGGTTGTTCCATATAAATTTCCTCGTCCAACTCTCCATTTAGGAAAGCAGTCTTAACATCCATTTGATGAACGAGAAGACCATGCGAGGCAGCTAGTGAAAGTAGAACTCGAATAGTGGTCAGTCGAGCCACAGGTGAGTAAGTATCAAAGAAGTCTTCACCTTCCTTTTGAGTAAACCCTTAGCCACGAGCCGAGCCTTGTACTTCTCAATAGTACCATCAGGCCTAAGCTTCTTCTTGAATACCCATTTGCATCCTATAGGTTTGCACCCATAAGGACGATCTGTTATCTCCCAGGTTTCATTCGCCAAGATGGAATCCATCTCGCTACGAACTGCTTCCTTCCAGTAGTCAGCATCTTCAGATGCATAGGCCTCTGAAATAGAGCTGGGAGTGTCATCTATGAGATACACAAGAAAATCATCACCAAAGGACTTTGCAATCCTTTGTCTCTTGCTCCTAGTAGGAACTTCATTGTTCTCCTCCACAGAACTTTCAAAGTGTTCTATCGAAATGGCAGGTTTGGTAATTGTAACTGGTTCCTGATTCTATGAACTAAGCATCTCCTGATTAGATGAGGTAGCCATATCCTTCATGGGAAAGATATCTTCAAAGAAAGTCGCATCATTCGACTCCATGATCGTACCGACATGCATGTCAGGTACCTCAGATTTTACAACCAAGAATCTATAGCCAATGCTATGAAAAGCATATCCCAGGAAAACACAATCCACAGTCTTTGGTCCAAGCTTCCGCTTCTTTGAAATTGGAGCATTGACTTTCGCCAAACAACACCATGTTCGCAGATAAGAGAGTTTTAACCTTCTCTTCTCCCATTCCTCGAATGGAGTTATCTCTTTGTTCTTTGTGGGGACTCGGTTCAGGACATGACATGCTGTCAATATCGCCTCCCCCCACCATGCCTTGGAGAGACCCGATGTATCTAACATGGCGTTAACCAAATCAGTTAGAATACGGTTCTTTCTTTCGGCCACCCCATTTGACTGAGGTGAGTAGGGAGGAGTCCTCTCATGGATTATACCATGTTCCGCACAAAAAGCATCAAACTCATTGGAAAAATACTCTCCACCACGGTCGGACCTAAGCATCTTGATTTTTCGATCAAGTTGGTTTTCCACTTCAGCTTTATAGATCTTGAAAAAGTTCAAGGCCTCATCCTTAAATTTCAGAAGATACACACGGCAGTATCTAGTGGAGTCGTTAATTAACGTCATGAAATATTTCTTTCCACCTTTTGTCAAAACACCATTCATTTCACATAGATCTGAATGTATGAGCTCTAGTGGTGCAAGATTTCTCGTTTCCGCAGTCGTGTGAGACTTACGAGGTTGCTTAGCTTGTACACACACTTGACACTTAGATCCCTTGACGGTGGTGAAACTAGGGATTAAGTTCAACTTCGCTAGTCGCGACATGCAACCAAAGTTAACATGACAAAGACGTGAATGCCACACGTTGGATTCACTATTGTTGCAAATATGATTAACAACTTTATTGCAAACGTCTAATAAGGATAAACGAAACAAGCCTCCTGACTCATAGCCTTTACAAACAAAGGTTCCATACTTGGATATTACAAATTTATTCGACTCAAAGACAAGCTTGTAGCCATATCTACACAGAAGAGATCCGCTAACAAGATTTTTATTGACGGAGGGGACATAATGCACGTTCTTCAGCCGCACGATCTTCCCCAAAGTAAACTTCAGATCGACCGTGCCAACACCACGAACAGAAGCACTTGAACCATTGCCCATCAGCATGGTTGAAGTCCCTGCGGTCTGAGAAGACGAAAACATGGAAATATCACCGCATACATGCACATTGGCACCTGTGTCAATCAAACAGTCAGGAGAATGACATACTGAAAGAATAGTGGGAAATATACCATACCCAGCATCCTTCATGTCAGTGTCTCCAATGACAACATTAGCGGTCTTGCCGCCTTTCCCAGGATGACGCTTGTCATAGGGATTAGGGCAACTAGGAGCCCAATGATCAGGATCCCCACACACATGACAAGCACCTTTCTTCTTGCCATTCTTCTACTTGAAGTTCGTGTGTTGCACAGCCTTGTTCTTCCCATCAAACTTTGCTTTTCCATCAAACTTGCCCTTGTTCTTGAACTTGTGGGACTGGAAGTTCTGCTTCTGTACCACATTGGCACTAGATCCTCCCTCAATACCTTGAGCACGTGTGTCCTTTGCTCTCGCCTTTTCTTCCACATCAAGAGTGCCAATGAGATCCGGGACGGAAAACTCCTGCCTCTTATGCTTCAGCAAGGTAGCAAAGTTCCTCCATGAAGGAGGAAGCTTAGTGATGATACCTCCGGCAACAAACTTGTCCGGTAGCATACAACTGAAGTGCTCAAGTTCTCTAGCAAATGACTGTATCTCATGAGCTTGCTCAACCACGAAGCGCTCTTCAGTCATCATGTAATCATAGAATTGCTCCATGATGTACAGCTCAGTGCCAGCATCCGAGACCCCAAACTTGGCCTCGAGTGCATCCCACATATCTTTTCCATTATCAATTGACGCATAAGCATCAACTATGTTCTCACCAAGAACACTCAAGAGAGCAGCCTTAAACAGAGTATGCATTTTCTGAAAAGCTTGTGCCTGTTGAGCATCAAGCTCTCCTTCAGGTTTGTGGAGAGTGGCTGTTGGGGAACGTAGTAATTTCAAAAAATTTCCTACGCACACGCAAGATCATGGTGATGCATAGCAACGAGGGGAGAGTGTGATCTACGTACCTTGTAGATCGACAATGGAAGCGTTTGGTTGATGTAGTCGTACGTCTTCACGGCCCGACCGATCAAGCACCGAAACTACGGCACCTCCGAGTTCTAGCACACGTTCAGCTCGATGACGATCCCCGGACTCCGATCCAGCAAAGTGTCGGGGAAGAGTTCCGTCAGCACGACGGCGTGGTGACGATCTTGATGTACTACTGCCGCAGGGCTTCGCCTAAGCACCGCTACAATATTATCGAGGACTATGGTGGCTGGGGGCGCCGTACACGGCTAAGGATAAGATCACGTGGATCAACTTGTATCTTTGGGGTGCCCCTTGCCTCAGTATATAAAGGATGGAGGAGGAGGAGGCCGGCCAAGGCAATTGGTGCCGCCAGGATGTGGAGTCCTACTAGGACTCCAAGTCCTAGTAGGAGTCCACCAAGAGGGGAGGAAGGGAGAAGGAAGTGGAGGAGAAGGAAAGGTGGCTGGCCCCCTTTTCCCGAGTCCAATTCGGACCAGAGGGGAGGGGGGCGCAGCAGCCCCTTGGCCCTTTCTCCTCTTCCCACTAAAGCCCATCAAGGCCCATTGCTTCTCCCGTAACTACCCGGTACTCCGGAAAATACCCGAATCACTCGGAACATTTCCGATGTCCGAATATAGTCGTCCAATATATCGATCTTTACGTCTTGACCATTTCGAGACTCCTCGTCATGTCCCCGATCTCATCCGGGACTCCGAACTACTTCGGTACATCAAAACTCATAAACTCATAATATAACTGTCATCGAAACCTTAAGCGTGCGGACCCTACGGGTTCGAGAACAATGTAGACATGACCGAGACATGTCTCCGATCAATAACCAATAGCGGAACCTGGATGCTCATATTGGCTCCTACATATTCTACGAAGATCTTTATCGGTCAGACCGCATAACAACATACGTTGTTCCCTTTGTCATCGGTATGTTACTTGCCTGAGATTCGATCGTCGGTATCCAATACCTAGTTCAATCTTGTTACCGGCAAGTCTCTTTACTCGTTCCGTAATACATCATCCCGCAACTAACTCATTAGTTGCAATGCTTGCAAGGCTTAAGTGATGTGCATTATCGAGAGGGCCCAGAGATACCTCTCCGACATTCGGAGTGACAAATCCTAATCTCGAAATACGCCAACCCAACATGTACCTTTGGAGACACCTGTAGAGCTCCTTTATAATCACCCAGTTACGTTGTGACGTTTGGTAGCGCACAAAGTGTTCCTCCGACAAACAGGAGTTGCATAATCTCATAGTCATAGGAACATGTATAAGTCATGAAGAAAGCAATAGCAACATACTAAACGATCGGGTGCTAAGCTAATGGAATGGGTCATGTCAATCAGATCATTCAACTAATGATGTGATCCCATTAATCAAATAACAACTCTTTGTCCATGGTTAGGAAACTAACCATCTTTGATTAATGAGCTAGTCAAGTAGAGGCATACTAATGGCACACTGTTTGTTTATGTATTCACACATGTATTACGTTTCCGGTTAATACAATTCTAGCATGAATAATAAACATTATCATGATATAAGGAAATAAATAATAACTTTATTATTGCCTCTAGGGCATATTTCCTTCAGTCTCCCACTTGCACTAGAGTTAATAATCTAGATCACATCGCCATGTGATTTAACATCAATAGTTCACATCTTTATGTGATTGGTTCACATCTCCATGTGACTAACACCCAAAGGGTTTACTAGATTCAATAATCTAGTTCACATCGCTATGTGATTAAGACCCAAAAAGTGATCATGTTTTGCTTGTGAGAGAAGTTTAGTCAACGGGTCTGCCGCATTCAGATCCGCATGTATTTTGCAAATTTCTATGTCAACAATGCTCTGCATGGAGCTACTCTAGCTAATTGCTCCCACTTTCAATATGTATCCAGATTGAGACTTAGAGTCATCTGGATCAATGTCAAAGCTTGCATCGACGTAACCCTTTACGACGAACCTTTTGTCACCTCCGTAATCGAGAAACATATCCTTATTCCAGTAAGGATAATTTTGACTGCTGTCCATTGATCTACTCTTAGATCACTATTGTGCTCCCTCTCTTAACACAGTGTATGGTATACAATAGATCTGGTACACAGCATGGCATACTTTAGAGAACCTATGGCTGAGGCATAGGGAATGACTTTCATTCTCTTTCTATCTTCTGCCGTGGTCGGGCTTTGAGTCTTACTCAATTTCACACCTTGTAACACAGGCAAAAACTCTTTTTTTGACTGTTCTATTTTGAACTACTTCAAAATCTTGTCAAGGTATGTACTCATTGAAAAACTTATCAAGCGTCTTGATCTATCTCTATAGATCTTGATACTCAATATGTAAGCACCTTTACCGAGGTCTTTCTTTGAAAAACTCCTTTCAAACACTCATTTATGCTTTGCAGAATAATTCTACATTATTTCCGATCAACAATATGTCATACACATATACTTATCAGAAATGATGTAGTGCTCCCACTCACTTTCTTGTAAATACAGGCTTCACCGCAAGTCTGTATAAAACTATATGCTTTGATCAACTTATCAAAGCGTATATTCCAACTCCGAGATTCTTGCACCAGTACATAGATGGATCGCTGGAGCTTGCATATTTAGTTAACACCTTTAGGATCAACAAAACCTTCTAGTTTCATAGTATACAACTCTTCTTTAGTAAATCCATTAAGGAATGCAGTTTTGTTTATCCATTTGCCAGATTTCATAAAATGCTGCAATTGCTAACATGATTCGGACAGACTTAAGCATAGATAGGAGTGAGGAAATCTCATCATAGTCAACACCTTGAACTTGTCGAAAACCTTTTGCGACAATTCTAGCTTTGTAGATAGTAACACTACTATCAGCGTCCGTCTTCCTCTTGAAGATCCATTTATTTTCTATGGCTTGCCGATCATCGGGCAAATCCATCAAAGTCCATACTTTGTTCTCATACATGGATCATATCTCAGATTTCATGGCCTCAAACCATTTCACGGAATCTGGGCTCATCATCGCTTCCTCATAGTTCGCAAGTTTGTCATGGTCTAGTAACATGACTTCCAGAACAGGATTACCGTACCACTCTGGTGCGGATCTCACTCTGGTTTACCTATGAGATTTGGTAGTAACTTGATCTGAAGTTACATGATCATCATCATTAGCTTCCTCACTAATTGCTGTAGTAGTCACAGGAACAAATTTCTGTGATGAACTACTTTCCAATAAGGGAGCAGGTATAGTTACCTCATCAAGTTCTACTTTCCTCCCACTCACTTCTTTCGAGAGAAACTCCTTCTCTAGAAAAACTCCGAATTTAGCAACAAAAGTCTTGCCTTCGGATTTGTGATAGAAGGTGTACCCAACAGTCTCCTTTGGGTATCCTATGAAGACACATTTCTCCGATTTGGGTTTGAGCTTATTAGGATGAAACTTTTTCATATAAGCATCACAACCCCAAACTTTAAGAAACGACAACTTTGGTTTCTTGCCAAACCACAGTTCAGATTGTGTCATCTCAACGGACTTAGATGGTGCCCTATTTAACGTGAATGCAGCTGTCTCTAATGCATAACCCCAAAACGATAGTGGTAGATCGGTAAGAGACATCATAGATCGCACCATATCTAATAACGTGCGATTATGACATTCGGACACACCATTATGCTGTGGTGTTCCAGGTAGCATGAGTTTGTGAAACTATTCCACATTGTTTTAATTGAAGACCAAACTCGTAACTCAAATATTTTACTTCTGCGATCATATCGTAGAAACTTTCATTTTTGTTACGATGATTCTCCACTTCACTCTGAAATTCTTTGAACCTTTCAAATGTTTCAGACCTTTGTTTCATCAACTAGATATACTCATATCTGCTCAAATCATCTGTGAAGATCAGAAAATAATGATATCTATCGCGAGCCTCAATATTCATCGGACCACATACATCAGTATGTATGATTTCCAACAAATCTGTTGCTTGCTCCATTGTTCCGAAGAACAGAGTCTTAGTCATCTTGCCCATGAGGCATGGTTCGCAAGCATCAACTGATTCATAATCAAGTGATTCCAAAAGCCCATCAACATGGAGTTTCTTCATGCGCTTTACACCAATATGACCTAAACGGCAGTGCTACAAATAAGTTGCACTATCATTATTAACTTTGCGTCTTTTGGTTTCAATATCATGATTATGTGTATCACTACGATCGAGATCCAACGAACTATTTTCATTGGGTGTGTAACCATATAAGGTTTTATTCATGTAAACAGAACAACAATTTATTCTCTTACTTAAATGAATAATCTTATTACAATAAACATGATCAAATCATATTCATGCTTAACGCAAACACCAAATAACACTTATTCAGGTTCAACACTAATCCTGAAAGTATAGGGAGTGTGCGATGATGATCATATCAATCTTAGAACCACTTCCAACACACATCGTCACTTCACCCTTAACTAGTCTCTGTTTATTCTGCAACTCCCGTTTCGAGTTACTAATCTTAGCAACTGAACTAGTATCAAATACTGAGGGGTTGCTATAAACACTAGTAAAGTACACATCAATAACATGTATATCAAATATACTTATGTTCACTTTGCCATCCTTCTTATCTGCCAATCACTTGGGGTAGTTCCGCTTCCAGTGACCAGTCCCTTTGTAGTAGAAACACTTAGTCTCAGGCTTAGGACCAGACTTGGGCTTCTTCACTTGAGCAGCAACTTGCTTGCCGTTCTTCTTGAAGTTCCCCTTCTTCCCTCTGCCCTTTTCTTGAAACTAGTGGTCTTGTCTACCATCAACACTTGATGTTTTTCTCGATTTCTACCTTCGTCAATTTCCGCATTACGAAGAGCTTGGGAATCGTTTCCATTATCCCTTGCATATCATAGTTCATCATGAAGTTCTACTAACTTGGTGATGGTGACTAGAGAATTCTGTCAATCACTATCTTATCTGGAAGATTAACTCCCACTTGATTCAAGCGATTGTAGTACTCAGACAATCTGGGCACATGCTCACTAGTTGAGCGATTCTCCTCCATCTTTTATCTATAGAACTTGTTGGAGACTTCATATCTCTCAACTCGGGTATTTGCTTGAAATATTAACTTCAATTCTTGGAACATCTCATATGGTCCATGATGTTCAAAACGTCTTTGAAGTCCCGATTCTAAGCTGTTAAGCATGGTGCACTAAACTATCAAGTAGTCATCATATTTAGCTAGCCAAACGTTCATAACGTCAGCATCTGCTCCTGCAATAGGTCTGTCACCTAGCGGTGCATCAAGGACATAATTCCTCTGTGCAGCAATGAGGATAAACCTCAGATCACGGATCCAATCCGCATCATTGCTACTAACATCTTTCAACACAATTTTCTCTAGGAACATATCAAAATAAACACAGGGAAGCAACAACGTGAGCTATTGATCTACAACATGATTTGCAAAATACTACCAGGACTAAGTTCATGATAAATTTAAGTTCAATTTAATCATATTACTTAAGAACTCCCACTTAGATAGACATCCCTCTAATCCTCTAAGTGATCACGTGATCCAAATCAACTAAACCATGTCCGATCATCACGTGAGGTGGAGTAGTTTCATTGGTGAACATCACTATGTTGATCATATCTACTATACGATTCACGCTCGACCTTTCGGTCTCCGTGTTCCGAGGCCATATCTGTATATGCTTGTCTCGTCAAGTATAACCTGAGTATTCTGCGTGTGCAACTGTTTTGCACCCGTTGTATTTGAACGTAGAGCCTATCACACCCAATCATCACGTGGTGTCTCAGCACGAAGAACTTTCGCAACGGTGCATACTCAGGGAGAACACTTCTTGATAATTAGTGAGAGATCATCTTATAATGCTACCGTCAATCAAAGCAAGATAAGATGCATAAAAGATAAACATCACATGATATCAATATAAGTGATATGATATGGCCACCATCATCTTGTGCTTGTGATCTCCATCTTCGAAGCACCGTCATGATCACCATCATCACCGGCGCGACACCTTGATCTCCATCGTAGCATCGTTGTCGTCTCGCCAATCTTATGCTTCCACGACTATCGCTACCGCTTAGTGATAAAGTAAAGCATCACAGCGCGATTGCATTGCATACAATAAAGCGACAACCATATGGCTCCTGCCAGTTGCCGATAACTTGGTTACAAAACATGATCATGTCATACAATAAAATTTAGCATCATGTCTTAACCATATCACATCACAACATGCCCTGCAAAAACAAGTTAGACGTCCTCTACTTTGTTGTTGCAAGTTTTACGTGGCTGCTACGTGCTTAAGCAAGAACCAATCTTACCTACGCATCAAAACCACAACGATAGTTTGTCAAGTTGGTGTTGTTTTCACCTTCGCAAGGACCGGGCGTAGCCACACTCAGTTCAACTAAAGTTGGAGAAACTGTCACCCGCTAGCCACCTTTGTGCAAAGCACGTCGGGAGAACCAGTCTCGCGTAAGCGTACGCGTAATGTCGGTCCGGGCCGCTTCGTCCAACAATACCGCCGAACCAAAGTATGACATGCTGGTAAGCAGTATGACTTATATCGCCCACAACTCACTTGTGTTCTACTCGTGCATATAACATCAACATATAAAACCTAGGCTCGGATGCCACTGTTGGGGAACTTAGTAATTTCAAAAAATTTCCTACGCACACGCAAGATCATGGTGATGCATAGCAACGAGGGGAGAGTGTGATCTACGTACCTTGTAGATCGACAACGGAAGCATTTGGTTGATGTAGTCGTACGTCTCCACGGCCCGACCGATCAAGCACCGAAACTACAGCACCTCCGAGTTCTAGCACACGTTCAGCTCGATGACGATCCCCGGACTCCGATCCAGCAAAGTGTCGGGGAAGAGTTCCGCCAGCACGACGGCGTGGTGACGATCTTGATGTACTACTGCCGCAGGGCTTCGCCTAAGCACCGCTACAATATTATCAAGGACTATGGTGGCTGGGGGCGCCGCACACGGCTAAGGATAAGATCACGTGGATCAACTTGTATCTTTGGGGTGCCCCTTGCCTCAGTATATAAAGGATGGAGGAGGAGGAGGCCGGCCAAGGCAATTGGTGCGGCCAGGATGTGGAGTCCTACTAGGACTCCAAGTCCTAGTAGGAGTCCACCAAGAGGGGAGGAAGGGAGAAGGAAGTGGAGGAGAAGGAAAGGTGGCCGGCCCCCTTTTCCCTAGTCCAATTCGGACCAGAGGGGAGGGGAGCGCAGCAGCCCCTTCGCCCTTTCTCCTCTTCCCACTAAAGCCCATCAAGGCCCATTGCTTCTCCCGTAACTACCCGGTACTCCGAAAACTACCCGAATCACTCGGAAGCTTTCCGATGTTCGAATATAGTCGTCCAATATATCGATCTTTACGTCTCGACCATTTCGAGACTCCTCGTCATGTCCCCGATCTCATCCGGGACTCCGAACTCCTTCGGTACATCAAAACTCATAAACTAATAATATAACTGTCATCGAAACCTTAAGCGTGCGGACCCTACGGTTCGAGAACAATGTAGACATGACCGAGACATGTCTCCGATCAATAACCAATAGCGGAACCTGGATGCTCATATTGGCTCTTACATATTCTACGAAGATCTTTATCGGTCAGACCGCATAACAACATACGTTGTTCCCTTTGTCATCGGTATGTTACTTGCCTGAGATTCGATCGTCGATATCCAATACCTAGTTCAATCTTGTTACCGGCAAGTCTCTTTACTTGTTCCGTAATACATCATCCCGCAACTAACTCATTAGTTGCAATGCTTGCAAGGCTTAAGTGATGTGCAGTACCGAGAGGGCCCAGAGATACCTCTCCGACATTCGGAGTGACAAATCCTAATCTCGAAATATGCCAACCCAACATGTACCTTTCGAGACACCTGTAGAGCCCCTTTATAATCACCCAGTTACGTTATGACATTTGGTAGCACACAAAGTGTTCCTCCGACAAACGGGAGTTGCATAATCTCATAGTCATAGGAACATGTATAAGTCATCCAGAAAGCAATAGCAACACACTAAACGATCGGGTGCTAAGCTAATGGAATAGGTCATGTCAATCAGATCATTCAACTAATGATGTGATCCCGTTAATCAAATAACAACTCTTTGTCCATGGTTAGGAAACATAACCATCTTTGATTAACAAGCTAGTCAAGTAGAGGCATACTAGTGACACTCTGTTTGTTTATGTATTCACACATGTATTATGTTTCTGGTTAATACAATTCTAGCATGAATAATAAACATTATGATGATATAAGGAAATAAATAATAACTTTATTATTGCCTCTAGGGCATATTTCCTTCAGTGGCGTCATAGCAACTCATGCTTTGAAACCATAAGACTGCTCTCACGCGCCACCTCTCATGGAAGCAGCAAAACCACTCGGGGTAAATTGCCTTGGATGGGGGAGAAAACTAATCGAAGCAGCCGGTGCCAGATAATTAGAAGTTGTATGTCCTCACACCATCATCCACCCTGAAACCACTACCGATCCATCCGGCGAGGTTTTTTTAATTAGGGCCAGCCGACCAGTCATGCAAGTACCTTCCCCAAATCCCTGCCTTCATGTGGTCTCTTCTCCCCTTTTATTTTTTTGAGGTACTCTTCTCCCCTTTTAAGTTGGACTCAATGGGCCGTAACTGGGCCGCTGCTCCGCAGGCTGACCTGGACGGTTGCTCGTTAATCGGGCCAAATGGGAAAAGGCGTAAACAGGCCCAGAAAAGTGGGTAAACGAGGCCATTTATTTATATTTCCTGGTTTCCTCAGTCTAGGATAGGAAAACTTCTTGGCCGGGATCCAGTTGGGATGGCAGCGGCATTCTTTCTTGTTACTGGATAGTTTTTTTTAGCTCAGTTTCATTGATGGAAAGTGAGTTTAGTTTTAAATCCCGTGTGAGACGATCTTTATGAATATGCATAGCTATGTGACTTTAGAATTCATGTTTGGATACATGATAATATTATGTGATTTTTCTAATCTCCTGTTTGCATGAAATTGTCCGAGTGATCATGGATTTGATTCCAGTTGTGCAAAATTTATGCCTCATTTGGACCATCTTGGAATTAATTTTTGCGTTGATCAAGTGATGCCGATGTTTTATCCTTTACGATACTCTCATAGATGTGAACCAAGGTTTGTTTCCATCGCTGTTTTTTAAAGTATCTACATATTACTCCTGAAAGTATTTATACACAATTGATTCGTGCAAGTGTTTGTCCCTTTGTTGAGAGTATATATGCACAACTAATTCCTGAGAATAACCCCGCAAAAAAAAAATATCCCCGCAAAAAAAATTCCTGAGAATAGATGTTTGTGTTGCTTAGCCAAGTATTCCTGAAAGTACTATATTACGTGGAGTTACAGGTTGAGTTCCTATGTCTTGGCAATCTTCTTCTTTTTTTTGCAAGATTTAGGGTTTAATTTTGTTAAGAAAGCAGTTTGAACTCAAGGTTTATTTCTTTAAATTATTAAATTATTTAGAAATAAACCGGATGCGGCAAAGATGATTGTTCTCTGTCCGGTTTATTTCTAAATAATTTAATTATTTGCCGTCAATGTTGGGCGGGCGCGGCAAAGCGCGCTATCATGTTCTAGTCCGTTTCCACGACAAGCCTAATAGGGCAGCTGGCTACAGCCCGATGTACAAAAGTTGGCGCTTCAATACATATCAGAATGAACCTCGCAGGGAGGCGGGGAGGCAGGATGAAAAAGAGGACAATGCAATGACCACAGAAGTGTCGGGGCCAAGCGAGCCCAAGGGTATGATCGAGGAACCGACTGCTGCAACGCTGGGGGTAGTGGTGGCAAGTAACAAGAGGCAATCTTCGGACAAGAACCATCCAGAGACAGTTCAGTCGAGCGATGATGGAGAAGGGGACGTGGTCCCAGTGAGCTCTACAGCTCTTGTAATCTCTGGAAAGCCGGCCGGGGTTCCACCGATGCCGCCTGTATATGTGTCTCCAAGGAAAGAGGTGAAGCGACAGAAGAAAGATGTTGGCAATAAAGGGACCCTGTTTAAGGAGCTGTCTGATGCAGGGACACCGAGTATGGTGACAGATGGAGTGGAATGTGGCAAGGACCAGTATGATGGATCGGCGGGCTCCTCCAAGGAGTGCCGCCGGACGCAATGAGTTCATTCTGTTGGAACTGTCGCGGCGCGGGTAAAGCCGCGACAGTTCATGAGCTTCGCGACTTTGCGAAGAAATTTACCCCTACCGTGCTGTGTATTGTTGAAACTCAAATAAAGGGTGCACGTGTAGAAGCTTTAGCTAACACTTTGGGCTATGATAATGCCTATGCGATAGATAGTCAAGGAAGAAGTGGAGGAATAGGGATTTTTTGGAATAATACAATAAAGGTTGAGATCTTGGGTGATTCTGTTTATCATATTGATGCAAAGGTGGTAGAGGAAGGGAAAGACCCATGGAGGTTGACATGCGTGTATGGCGAGGCCCAGACACAACTGAGACACCAAACATGGGATCTCCTAAAGGGGTTGGCGTCTTTCAGCAACCTCCCTTGGCTGTGTTTGGGCGATTTTAACGAAGTTTTACGTCCGGATGAACATGAGGGAGCTGCTAATCGGAGTAATGCACAAATACAAGGTTTCCGGGATGCGGTTGACGTTTGCATGTTGATGGACTTGGGCTATCATGGCAGATTTTGGACCTTTGAGAAAAAAGTGACCGGGGGATCCTACACCCGCGTGAGGCTTGACAGAGGGATGGCCACAGCTGATTGGGCGGCTCTTTTCCCTATGGCCAAGGTTACAAACTTAACTTCGGCGTCCTCGGATCATGGACCAATACTCGTGCAGTTTGAAGAGGTTTTACCACGCCCTAAACCGAGCTTCTGGTACGAAGTGATGTGGGAGTCACATGAATCATGGCGTGACACTATCAGCTCAGGATGGAGCGAACTGCAAGCGGATCAAGGAGTTGAGGGGATTCGCAGAAAATTGGAGCTTCTGTCAAAGAACCTCTCGGCATGGGAGGATGCAACTTTTGGAAGTGTTAGGAAGGAGATCAAGAAGGCAAAAGCGGAGCTAGAGAGGCTTCGGAGTGTTCCGTCTAGGACTGCTCCAAATCACCTTGAGCAAAAGTTGAATGAACGACTGGTTGAGCTCTATCATAGGGAGGAGTTAATGTGGAGACAAAGATCGCGCATACAGTGGCTGACTGCGGGTGATCGCAACACAAAAATTTTTCACATGAGAGCAAATATGCGGCGTAGGAAGAATATGATTCGAGCCCTACACAATGTGTTGGGTATAAGAGTAGAGGACAAGGCTGAGATGAAACAACTTGTGACAGATTTCTATAAAACCTTGTACACGACGGAAGGTGTACAGGGGGTAGATGATGTATTACAACATGTGCCTCAGAAAGTGACACCAGAGATGAATGCTTCGCTTTGCGCTCCTTACACAAATGAGGAAGTAAAGCAGGCCCTGTTTCAGATGTTTCCTACGAAGGCACCGGGGCCAGATGGTTTTCCTGCACACTTCTATCAGCGCCACTGGGACATTTGTGGGGATGAAGTAACTAAAGTGGTGCTTCGGATCGTCCGTGGAGAGGAGACTGCTGCAAGCATTAATGATACGGTACTCGTGTTGATACCCAAGGTACAAAATCCCACTCTCCTTACCCAGTTTAGGCCTATCAGCCTTTGCAATGTGATTTATAAAATAGCTTCTAAAGTGGTGTCGAATAGATTGAAGTTGATATTGCCAGATATTATCTCAAAGGAGCAATCAGCCTTTGTTCCCGGGAGGTTGATCACGGATAATATTATTTGTGCATATGAATGTTTGCACTTCATGAAGAGAAACAGATCTAAGACAAACAGTTTTTGTGCACTTAAGCTTGATATGATGAAGGCATATGACAGACTAGAGTGGCCTTATCTAAAGGCAATTATGGTTAAGCTTGGCTTTGCACCAGATTGGATCCATACAGTTATGAGCATGATCACTTCTGTTTCATTCTCGGTCTTGTTTAATGGAGAAAGATTAGAGAGCTTCTCACCTTCCAGGGGTATCAGGCAGGGAGATCCTATTTCCCCTTACTTATTCTTGATTGCAGCGGAGGGCCTTTCGTGCCTTTTAAAACACAGTTCTCAGTCATTAGTGCTCGGTGGCATAAAGGTGGCGCCCACGGCTCCGGTAGTGAACCACCTTTTGTTTGCAGATGACAGCCTGCTGCTTTTCAAGTCTAGTGTCCAGGGGGCAAATGAGGTTTCAAACCTACTTGATGCATATTGCTTGGCTTCGGGCCAAAGGGTAAACTATGATAAATCGTCCATATTTTTCAGTAAGGGATGCCCGGAGACCCTTAGGGTGGAGATAAAGAATATACTTAATGTGCAGAATGAGCCTTTGAGTGAAAAGTATTTGGGTCTGCCGACCGATGTTGGACAGTCCAAAAATGGCACCTTCAAATATTTACGAGACAGAGTTTGGGAAAGGATAAAGGGATGGATGGAGAAACTTTTATCAGTGGCAGGAAAGGAGGTTCTCATAAAATCTGTGGCTCAAGCTTTACCAGTGTTTTCGATGTCTTGCTTCAGATTACCTCGAGGCCTTTGTGGAAGCATTACGTCATTCATTCGTCAGTTTTGGTGGGGGAGCAAGAGAGGCAAGAGGAAACCATGTTGGGTAGCTTGGGATTTGATGACCCGACCGAAAAGTTTGGGAGGACTTGGCTTTCGGGATATAGAAATCTTCAACTTGGCACTTTTGTCTCGGCAAATTTGGAGATTATTGAATGATCCCTCCTCTCTTAGTGCACAAATCCTTAAAGCATCATATTTTCCACAATGTACAGTCCTTGAAGCTCAACTAGGTCCACATCCTTCTCAGGTGTGGCGATCTATACTTGATGGGAGAGATATTATCACCCAAGGAGCTATCCGGCGTATTGGTGATGGAACTACCACGAACATATGGCAACATAGTTGGATCCCAAGGGACGGAATGATGAAGCCGGTAGCCTCCTTAGTTGCTGACCCATCGCAACTGGTTTCTGATCTGATCGACCACACTAGAGCTGCGTGGCGAGAGGACTTGCTTAGACAGGTGTTCATACCCATTGATGTGGAGGCGATCTTGCAAATACCGCTCTGTACACGGCTTGTGGACGATTTCTGGGCGTGGAATGATGATCCAAGGGGGCGTTTTTCTGTACGGTCAGCTTATAAGATGATTGTCAAGATCAAGATTGGGGGCGAGGCATGGCTGGAGGAAAGGGAGGATCCTTCCAACTCTGAACATGAAATGAGGGGGTGGAACTCGCTATGGAACATGTCAGTGCCACCGAAACTGCGCTTTTTCACTTGGCGATTGGCGCAACACTCACTCCCTACGGGAGATGTCCTAAACCATCGTCATATGGCCACTACGAGTGCTTGCTCCCTATGCGGAGGGCAGGATAGCTGGCGGCATTCTTTGCTGGAGTGTAATGTGTCTAGGTGTGTGTGGGCACTTTCAGAAGCCGAGATGGTCGAGCACATGTGGGCAACCTCAGAACCTGACGCACGGCTGTGGCTCTTTGCCATGAATGACTCTCTTCCACCGGAGCAATTTCAGTTGATGATTGTTACTTTATGGGCGATTTGGAGTGCAAGACGGAAAGCTATACATGAGGATATATACCAGACTCCGTTTGCCACTGACAACTTCATCAAAGCTTACTTATCAGACATAGAGTTTTTGAAGAAGGAGGAAGCACATGGGATAGCAGTAGCACGACCCCGTACGTGGATTCCACCACCAACAGATTACTACAAACTCAATGTGGACGCGGCCGTGTCACGCCCAGGTACGTTTGGCGCAGTTGGTGTGGTTTGCAGGGATGAGAGAGGTTTGTTCATGGGAGCGTCAGCTCTCATTTTCAGAGGACTGCACAACCCCCAGGTGCTAGAAGCACTAGCTGTTCGGGAGGCATTAGCACTTTCAGAAGATCTCTATATCAACCATTTACTTGTTGCCTCTGATTGCAAGGTGGTGGTAGATGCAATCAGACAGGGAAGCTCAGCGGAATTTGGAGCCATTGTCGAGGAAATCAAGGCTAGAGCAACTACCTTTATTTCATGTTCGTTTACTCATGAGTATAGGACCTCCAATACGGAGGCCCATAATCTCGTAAAGCATGCGTTATCTTTAGGGTTTGGCCGACACACTTGGCTAGGACAACCCGGCGATCTTCTTTTTGTACCTATGAACATTATGATTCAGTAATAAAGCTTTGTGAGATTCTCAAAAAAAAAATAAGCTGTGGTCGCGTGTTCGATACTCATCTGTAGCACATATTTTTCACTGATACGAGCTGTTTTATCTTTCTTTTTTGTCTAAGGTGGCAGGAACAGGCCCATTAGAGGAAGGACGCGGCCCGAAGGTGACGCATCGCTTCAGGTCGAGGCCCAGCCGGTTGAGCCTGCTTGTGACCAAAAAAATCACATGAATAGTACCACCTCGGATAATAAAAAATTAGAGAGGACATACGAAACTGAACGGGTGGGGTGCACGGACGAAAAGCAGACGAAATTACGGTGGTAAGAAGTGATAGCCCTTTTATTAGTAGGTTTAGATTTAGATTTAGATTTAGATTTAGATATAGATTGGCATTACCATGGATAACATGTATGCCAAATTTCGTTAGTTTTAGACATTCTATGCTTTTTCTAGGGGTTTCCCAGTGAAAAAATAGTAAAACATAGGCCGGACATGACACAACGTGCATTTTCGGTATCCGAATTCGTTCAAATTTTTTGTAGGGAAGAACCTTGGGCATGCCCAATTGCTGGCAAAATTTGGTGTTATTCCATGCTTGCGACCAAACATACCGTGTACAACGTGGTGCGTTCGGATAGGCTGAAAGTGCAACTCTCGAACCAATTTTTTCACCTCCTCCGAAGGCACCCAATTTTTTTTCACACACATTGGCATTATACCATGGACATCATGCATGCCAAGTTTCGTTGGTCTCAGACATTATATGCTTTTTCTAGGGGTTTTCCGATGAAAAACTCTAAAACACAGGCGAGACGTGACGCAACGTGCGTTTGGTGCTCGAATTTGTTCATATTTTCCATGGGGGACAATGTTGCGCATGCCCAGCTGCTGGAAAATTTTGGTGGTTGACCCCTATACATTTCCTTCTTTTAAATATCACAAGCGGTCATAGTCGGATGGCAAGCAGTGTAATCAGGACGATGAGGTTAAAAAATTTGTTCCCAAGTAAAAAAATCTTGATTTCAATAGTTGTTCGCAAATTCAATAAATGTTTAGGGAATTTTAAAAAAATGTTCGCACTTTGAAACGATTCTTCGTAATTTTGAAAAATGTTCATGTTTTCAGTTTAGTTCCTAGTTTCAACAAATGTTCTCCTTTTCAACGTTTTTTCCATTGTAAAACAAAGGTTTGAGAATCTCGTGTTTTCACAAAATGTTTTAGTTTTCTTAAATCACAAATTTGAAAATGTTCGCATTTCTAAAAAAATTGTTCACTATTCCAAAATATGTTATCGTTTTCGGTTTTGTTCCTTTTATCATTCTCAAAAAACATTCACATTCTCAAAAAATATTCTAATTCTTTTGAAAATATCACAAATTTTTAAATGACCGTGTTTCTAAAAATATTTACTTTTTCCAATAAGAAAATGTGGTTCGAGTTTTTTTCAAAATAATTTCGCGGCTTATGGTTCATATAGACTGGGCTACCGTTTGGACATCAAATCCCATTTAGTACAGTGGCTAATGATGTGACTGTTGTGATGTCCCTGGTTCAGTCCCTATTGCATAGTTTGGTTTCACTAGTAGAAAAAGGGTCAAATGTGAAGCACATTAGTGCCGGTTTGAATTTGAGCCGGCACTAATGTGTCCATTAGTGCCGGTTCCAACAACTAGACGGGTGGACATCTTTAGTACTGGTTCGTAGTGAACCTTTAGCACCGGTTCGTGCCACAAACCGGTACTAAAGTGAGTGGTGGCAGGATGTTGTCAGTCCGGGGCCCCTGCAGCATCTTTAGTACCGGGTCGTATCACGAACCGGTACTAAAGGTAGTCCTACATAGACCCTTCGTCCATCCGAGCTTGCTCTGTTCTTCCTCTTTCCCCTCTCCTCTTTGTTCTTTTCCCTCTTCCTCTCAAGCTCATCACACATTTTGCACAAAATTTGTCAAGATTTGAAGGCCCCCATCCATTCAAATGATCACAAAGGTTAGCAACTTTGTCCTTTCATCTCTCATTGCTAGATTAGCTCGTGCAATGCTTTATATAGTGATTGATTTTTGAGTTTAGTAATTTGGGAGGAATTATATATATGTGCTAGTATTTGATTTATATGCAATTTGAGGTCAAAAATAACACTTCGTTTGCATATGTAGGTGTGGTTTACTTAGTGCCTTCTAAATCTCCGTCGTAACCACCGTCGATCGCCCGCAACGTCCCGTCGCCGGCACCACCTTGTGGTGAGCCTCTTGTTCATGAAGTTTTATACAAAAAATTGATGTTTGTGTGATTTGGATATATAGTTACTCGTATAATTATCTTACCCGTACGTTTTTTGTTATACATAGTGCCATGGTTTTGATATCCGTCCCCGTCGGCCCTCATCCGGGTTATGATTCGGATGTGGTATATTCTCTTTTAAAACTATTCATTGCATTTCGTGTTTATGACGAATTATGCCCATCAAGTTGACATAGATATTTGTATGTAGGAGGTAGTTGAACCGGAAATTCCAACCGACCCTATTGTCGAGAGGTTAAATTTAGTTGAAAGAGAAAACGAGGATTTGAAGGAAAAATTGAAAAGAATTGAGGGGGAGAATATGGAATTGGAGTTGCATGTTGCCGATGTCGTCGATGATCACAAGATTAAGATGGAGAAAATGCGCTTGAAGATTAGAAATATTAGAAAATATGCCATTCATAATGAGGCTTGGTATCATTATGCTGTTGGATCAATTGTTACCTTAGTTGCGATCTTGATCGCATTTGTTGTTGCATTTAAATTCTTTAGCTAGAGAGTTATTTGTTTGTTGCATTTAAGTGTTGTATGATCTTTATGTCTGAACTTTATGTATTGTATTAATTTGGTGTTTTCGGTGCTGTGTATTGAAGATGAGCCGGCAATGGATGTACGATGACCGATACTCTCCCGAGTTCATTAATGGCGTGCATACTTTTCTTCTTGCAGCTGAGGCAAACAAGCGGGCGGATGGTTTTATGCCTTGTCCATGTGTTGGCTGTAAGAATGGTCACAATTACTCTACGTCAAGAACCATTCAGGTCCACCTGTTTGAGTCCGGTTTCATGCCCCACTATAATGTTTGGACCAAGCATGGAGAAAGAGGGATTATGATGGAAGACAATGAAGAAGAAGAGGACGACGACAGCCATCCTGGCCATGGGTTCCCTGAATACGATGATACAACAATTTGGGAAGAAGCTGAGCCGGTAATGCGGGAAGAAGCTGAGCCAGCAATGCGGGAAGAAGCTGAAGAAGAGGCATCGGATGAGCCCGTTGATGATCTAGGTCGGGCCATTGCCGATGCAAAGAGAAACTGCGCAAGTGATTTGGAGAAGAAGAAGTTGCAGCGTATGTTAGAGGATCACAAAAAATTGTTGTACCCGAATTGCGTAGGTGATAAGAAAAAGCTGGGCACCACACTGGAATTGCTACAATGGAAGGCAGAGAATGGTGTATCTGACAAGGGATTTGGAAAGTTGCTGGTAATGATAAAGAATATGCTTCCAAAGGACAACGAATTGCCCGAGAGTACGTACGAAGCAAAGAAGGCTGTCTGCCCTCTAGGGTTAGAGGTGCAGAAGATACATGCATGCCCTAATGATTGCATCCTCTACCGCGGTGAGTACGAGGATTTGAACGCTTGCCCGGTATGCGGTGCACTGCGCTATTAGATCAGCCGCGATGACCCTGGTGATGTCGAGGGCGAGCACCCTAGAAAGAAGATTCCTGCCAAGGTGATGAGGTATGCTCCTATAATACCATGATTGAAACGTTTGTTCCAAAACAAAGAGCATGCCAAGGCGATGCGATGGCACAGATAAGACCGTAAGAAAGACGGAAAGTTCAGAGTACCCGCTGACGGGTCGCAGTGGAGAAAAATCGAAAGAAAGTACGGGAAGGAGTTTGCAGATGATGGAAGGAACGTATGGTTTGGTCTAAGCGCAGATGGCATTAATCCTTTTGGGGAGCAGAGCAGCAACCATAGCACCAGCCTATGACTCTATGTTTGTATAACCTTCCTCCTTGGTTGTGCATGAAGCGGAAGTTCATTATGAGGCCAGTGCTCATCCAAGGCCCTAAGCAACCCGGCAACGACATTGATGTGTACCTAAGGCCATTAGTTGAAGAACTCTTACAACTGTGGAATGGAACATGTGTACGTGCGTGGGATGAGCACATGGGGGAAGAATTTGACCTAAAGGCGTTGCTGTTCATGACCATCAATGATTGGCCTGCTCTCAGTAACCTTTCAGGACAGACAAACAATGGATACCGCGCATGCACGCACTGTTTGGACGATACCGACAGTATATATTTGGCTAATTGTAAGAAGAATGTGTACCTGGGACCTCGTCGATTTCTTCCAAGAAGGCATCTCGTAAGAAAGAAAGGCAAGCATTTCAAAGGTGAGGCGGATCACCGGACGAAGCCTCGCCACCATACTGTTGCTGATGTACATGATATGGTCAAGGATTTGAAGGTGGTCTTTGGAAAGGGTCCTGGTGGACAACCTGTTCCGAATGACGCTGACGGACGCGCACCCATGTGGAAGAAGAAATCTATATTTTGGGACCTGCCCTATTGGAAAGACCTAGAGGTCCGCTAGCAATCGACGTGATGCACGTGACGAAGAATCTTTGTGTGACCCTGCTTGGCTTCTTGGGCGTGTATGGGAAGAAAAAAGATACAACCGAGGCACGGGAGGACCAACAACGTATGCACGGAAAAGACGGCATACATCAGGGTCATGCAAGATACGCTCTTACCAAATAAGAGAAGGAAATCTTCTTTGAATGCCTGCTCAGTATTAAGGTACCATCTAGCTTCTCGTCAAATATAAAGGGAATAATAAACATGGCAGAGAAAAAGTTACAGAACCTCATGACTGCCACGTGATTATGACGCAACTGCTTCCGGTTGCATTGAGGGGGCTTCTACCGAAAAATGTTCGATTAGCCATTGTGAAGCTATGTGCATTCCTCAATGCAATCTCTCAGATGGTAATCGATCCAGAAATCATACCAAGGTTAGGGAATGATTTGGTGCAATGTCTTGTCAGTTTCGAGTTGGTGTTCCCACTATCCTTCTTCAACATCATGATGCACGTCCTAGTTCACCTATGCGAAGAGATTAACGTTTTGGGTCCTGTATTTCTACACAATATGTTCCCCTTTGAGAGCTTCATGGGAGTCTTAAAGAAATATGTTCATAACCGTGCTAGGCCAGAAGGAAGCATCTCCAAGGGCCATGAAAATGAGGAGGTCATTGAGTTTTGTATTGACTTTATTCCTGACCTTAAGCCGATTGGTGTTCCTGAATCGCGACATAAGGGCAGACTGGATGGAAAAGGCACGCTAGGAGGGGAACAAATAATATGTATGGACGGACATTCTCTCACTAAAGCACACTACACAGTTCTACAGAATTCCGTCTTGGTGGCTCCGTATATGGATGAACACAAGAATTTGCTATGCTCTAAACACCCGGAGCGGTCTGATGACTGGATTACACGTGAACAAACCAGGAGTTTCGCCAGCTGGTTGCAGACACTTACCATGCATGACGCCTCTATTGAAGATGATCTATACTTGTTGTCCCAGTTACCATCTTCGAATATAATGACTTTCAAAGGGTACGAGATAAATGGTAATACATTTTACACGATCGCCCAAGACAAGAAGAGCACCAACCAAAACAGTGGTGTACGCTTTGATGCAGAAACCAAGACGGGAAATGAAACATATTATGGTTATATACAGGACATATGGGAACTTGACTATCGACGTGGTTTGAAGGTCCCTTTGTTTCGGTGCAAATGGGTCAATATGACACGAGGCGGGGTAACGGAAGACCCGCAGTACGGAATGACAACAGTGGATCTCAACAATCTTGCGTATGCAGACGAACCATTCGTCCTAGCCAATGATGTGGCACAGGTTTTCTATGTGAAGGACATGTCTACCAAGCCGAGAAAAAGAAAAGATAAGGAAGCGAATGCATCATACGATGAGCCAAAGCGGCACATAGTTCTTTCTGGGAAGAGAAACATCGTGGGAGTGGATGACAAGACAGACATGTCAGGAGATTATGAAAAGTTTGATGAAATTGCTCCATTCACAGTGAATATTGACCCGAGCATCCAATTAAATGATGAAGATTTTCCATGGCTACGACGCAAAGGGACACACGCGAAGAAAAAGTTTCACACCCAAAGATCTGGGATGTGATCGGCTTCACTATCATCACTTTCTTCTGGGTTTCACACCTAGGAGGGAATCTCTGTAATAGTTAGGGTAGCTAGTTATGTGTTTTGGCATTTGAAATGCGAAGAAATTTAATGTGCAAGCAAATTCTTTCATGCATTTACTGATTTTTTTCAGCTAAATGACCCTGAAATTGAAAAGCATTTCAAATGAACTCAGAAAAAGTTGAAAGTTGGCATGATATCATAATTTCACCCACATAGCATGTGCAAAAAAGTAGAAAGGGTTACCGCAAAAATTGGATGCACTTCGTGTACAAAATGGACAATCTCTTTTGAAGTATCAAGGTTTCGGACGAAAACTCATCCGTTACAAAGGAATTTCATTTTTTAAATAACCTAAGCATTACCAAATTGAATATAATGATAAAACACACTAATGTTAAACATAAGGAAAAAGAATCATTGAAAAATCTATTTTCAAAGTTAAGTTATTCACAAACTAGTGATTCACACAAATTTCAAATAATTCAAAATTTAAACTATTCAAATTTGTAAACTACTGGTACTAACAAAAAGTTTGTAATTTTTTGTACCTAAAGCAAAAATATTCACAAAGAAACTCTAAATACAGCAAAAAACAACTCAAAAATAAATAAAACAAAAATAAATAAAGCAAAAATATAAGAGAAAAAAAGCTCACCTACTGCACCACAGTGGCCTGCATATGACTAGAAACCCAACCTGTTGTTGGGCCAGGATGCAGGCCCGCAAAGGCCTAGTAGGCCCACAGGGCAGCACAGAACATTTAGGCCCAGTAGGCCTGCTTTGGAGAGGAGCTCGAGGGAGCTACCGCACTGGGGCTTATAAACCAGTTCGGATGCCCCTCGGCTAGCGAGGTGGGACTAAACATGACGCACCGCACCTGCGCCAGTGCACCCCCTTTAGTACCGGGTGGTGGCTCAAACCGGTACTAAAGGGGGGGGGGGTCTTTAGTGCCGGTTGGAGCCACCACCCGGTACTAAAGGGGTGCCGTTCCCGCCGCTTGGCCTGGCCAAAAAAGACCTTTAGTACCGATTGCTGGCTCCAACCGGTACTAAAGGTTGTTCTATATAAGAAAACACTTCAAAAAAATTGTCAGTTTCTCATCTCTCCCTCTGCTTCTTTCTCCTCTGCCCCGTCGCCGCCGCCCCTCGTCGCCGCCCCCGTCGTCGTCCGTCGCCGTCGCTGTCCCCGTCGCCGTCGCTGTCCCCATCCCCGTCCCCATCGTCCCAGTCGCCGCGCCCCGCCCCGTCCTCCCATCATCCTCGCCTGGCCCGTCCCCGTCCCCGTTGTCGCCGCACCGTCCCCGTCGCCGTCTCCGTCTCCATCCCCGTCGCCGCCCCCCGTCGTCGCGCCTCGCCGGTGAGCTTCTGCCCCGGCCGCCATGTACCACACACACACACATACACACGCACACACACACATTATTATAGAAATGTTAGTAATCTTTCTGTTTTTAAGTTATAGAATTATTAGAAATGTTAGTTATATAGAAATGTTTTTTAGTTATAGAAATATTAGAAATGTTAGTTATATAGAAATGTTAGTTATATAGAAATATTAGAAATGTTAGTTATATAGAAATGTTAGTTATATTAGAAATGTTAGTTATATAGAAATGTTAGTTATATAGAAATGTTTTTTAGTTATAGAAATATTAGAAATGTTAGTTTTAGTTATAGAAATATTAGAAATGTTAGTTTTAGTTATAAAATTTAGAATTTGCATATATGAAATCGCAATCCATCATTTAAAAAATGTTACTTTACTTTTGCGGCATATAGTATTTGTTGTCGACGATGCCCGGCCCGCATCCTCGCCGTCGACCCGTTCGCGATGACGTCCTGCTTCATAGGACACATGTGCGGGACTGGGCTCCGCCGGGCTGGCACTGGGAGGTGCTACCTTCAGGGGCGTGACGCTTGGTGAGGAACCCGGCCCCGAGTCCCGTCATCGACCCTCATCTCCTTTGGTAGCGTTCGCGTGGGCCAATTTCGATGCGGACGGAGCCGGCCCCGCCGGAGGTGGTACGTCGCCGTGTCAGGGAGGAGGACGAGCACGTCCATCGCTACAAGGCTGCTATGAACGTCAGGTTCTCCAATACCTGGCAGGTTCTTTGGGGAGATCAGCCGAGCTATGATCCAGTGATGGTTCCTTCACTTTGGCTATCCACCGCCTAGATTACTCTCTAGTATTCGATCTTTATTAGCTAGCTAGCTAGCTAGCTAGTGATGTATTCGATATATAATATTCGAGATTATATATATTATTCGAGACGATGTATTCGAGATTATATCTATTATTCGAGACGACGTATTCGAGATTATATTCAATGATGCTTATTATGTACTATGATTGATTCAGTTTTTCCTTATTAATTGATTGCATCCATGCATTGTAATTTGAATATATTTCTTTTGAATTAGTTAAATAAAACCTATGGCGGACAATACCGGCAGAGAGGGAGAAGAGGCCCTGTTCAATATCATACGCAATCCTCGTGGGCCAAATGATGATCAAAATGAAAAAAATTATGACGGCTCCGAATATCTAAACAACACCGGGGAGGGTGATATGATATTCGATCGCGACGACCGAATTGATGAAGTCATGAACTATGAACATGACGAAGAAAATGTTGATCTTGAAACAACAAAGACCGGCGAGGTATATATACTTATATAAGCAGGCATCTGGTGATCATCACATGTTTTAAATGGCTTGAAGATATATTAACGAATCGATCTTTCTTCTTTCAGCCATCCCAATCGAGCAAATCTTCAGGCAACAGGAAACGAGGCCCGAACAAAAAGTTGAAGGAGGGCGTAAAGTACAATATCGAGGCCATCAAACCTAATGGCGAACCATTAGCGCCTAAGAAGATTGTGGGCAAGTTCATTCGTCAGTGCAGAGTTCTTGTGAAGGACCAACTCCCGGTCTCCCTTCAAGAATGGAGAGAGCCAGCAAAGCCACGTCCAGGAGTTACTTTTGTTGACAAAAGACAAAAACTTCTGCTTTGGGAAACGCTCATGGAACATTTCACCCTACCAGATCATTTCACAGATGCAGATGTGGAGAAAGTCAAGGACGCTGCTCTTAGGAAGATGGTGATTGCATTCAACAACCACAAGAATCGTGAATGGGACAAGTACGTCAAAGGAGGAAGGAAGACTCCAGTATTCGAGGGAACACTAGCGAAGCAAAGTGCTCATTGGGACGATTTCATGAAATTCAAGGATTCATAATTATCTAAGGAACGGTCGAGAATAAACAAGGCCAATGCCGCAAAAAAGGATAAGTTCCATAAGCTGGGGCCAGGTGGCTATGCGGTGGGAATGCCTAAGTGGGATAAGTCTGAGAAAGAGAAGGAGGATGCAGGTGTCACTGCAGAAACATTGAGCTGGCCCCCAGGTGCAGGACTTGGTTCTATGCGCATGGGGGGGAGTTGGACCCGAAGACAGGCAAAGTTTCGAAGAAGGCATGTCTGGACGGAGCCGAAGATAAGATACTTGTTGCAATAGAAGAGGCTCGATCAGGGATGTTCCAGCCCAACAGAGAGAACGACGAGCTTACGCGTGCCCTGGGAAATCCTGAACACCCGGGAAGAACACGAGGCAAGGGCGCTATTCCGTGGTATGAGGGGTTTTCAGACTGGAACGCCGACTACAGAACCCGTGCGAGAAAGAAGATTGCAGAGGAGAAGAAGAGGAAGATGGAGGAGGAGCAGAGGAAGCTGGACTATGAACGCCTTCAAGGCCTAGAATCAGCGCACGCGGACTTGGTAGTCAAATTCCAGCGGCAGCGGGAGCAGATCGACTCACTTAGCCAGCAAAGGGTGTCTCAACAGCTACAGCGGCTAGCGGATGATCCAGCATTGGATAGCACCGTCCCATCCATGCTGAGAAGCAGCGTGGGTTCCGCCCCGGGCGACGCATTGCTGGATAGCTACCCAGTGGATGACATCATGGAGAACACTAACTGTGAGCTACACTTCAAAATGAAGAACATATCCATGAAGGTGGCGGACGCCGTTGCTTTTACAAATGCCCCCGAGGCAACATTCCATTGCAACCCGATTCCAGCGGGCTATGCTCGTGTCTTGGTTGATGAGGTGGTGGACCAATATTCGGGGTTAGAGCTTGACATTTCTACAGGTGACGAGGAGCACACACTGGGAGAGGCCAACCATCGTATCATCCTATGGAGAAAGGATTGCATCATCTTTCGAAGGCCACCGACAGCGTGTCATCCGACTCCTCGTCGAAGTCCGCCACCGAGTCAGCAGACTCCCGCTCCTCCAAGTCCACCAACGTGTCAGGACACTCCTCCTCCAAGTCCGGCACATCTTCAAGCCACTCCTCCTCCTCCAAGTCCGGCAAAGCGTCAGGACACTCCTCCTCCAAGTCCGGCACAGCTTCAGGCCACTCCTCCTCCTCCAACTCAGCCACGTCAGCCGTCTTCGCCGCCTCAGCAATCACAGAAGAGAGCCGCCTCAGCTATGGTGCGTAGCAGTACAAGTCGAGGTAGTACTGGAGGTACAGGCGGAGGCAAGCGATTTCAATATGGTCCAAGCAGCCTCGCGCCTCTTCCACAGAGGCCTTACGACAAGTCCGAGGAGGAAAACGCAGCCATATCGAAGGCCGAGGTGGAAGCCCATTTTGCACCGAAACCGCCACCGCCGCCAAGGGAGAAAGTGCCTGAGGAAAAGATTGACCACTTCATTCGTATGGCTAGAGCACCAGCTCCCAAGCCTGTTGACACAGATTATGAGCGCCACATCAGGAAGTTAAATCGAGCACGTCGACAGAAAGAGGCGAGCTCGAGCTCGAGCAAATCAGCTGGCAAAACATACGGTAAAACCGTTCCCCAGTTGGGAGAACATGCGGCGCAATCAATCCCCCCACTTGTTGTGCCAACAACACATGAGAGTAGGTGTGCCCAATATTATTGTGGGCAAACCGTTTACATTCCCGAGCTGGGCGATGTGGTAATAACGGAGGAGCATATTGAGTAGGCTGAAATGCTCAAGATCACTGTTGGACAACTCCTCGATATCGAGCCCATGTCTCCGACTAGAGAGGAAGAAATAAAACGGAAATATGTTCGGGGCCAACCTTTGGTCGAGCCAGACAAGGTCAAGAAGCTCCCAACCAGAATGTTTGAATTGCATCAATGGTACATGAACATTACCAAGATTTCCAATCGAGAGTCCCTCACGGTGAATGTCAAGAAGGATCATTACTACCATGCGAAAGTTGTGTCTGTTGAGTATTCAGAACTATTTCAGTTATACAATCAAGACGCACTCGACAAATCTATCGTCAGTTGGTATTGTCTGTAAGTGATTTCTTTCTGTAATTTAAGTCTCAAGCTAGCTGTAGTGATCATTTTGATCAATCATTACCTGTAATTATCCTCGCTATATTCTTTTCTGTGGTATTATGCAGGATGAAGATTTATGAAATGAAAAATGGTGGACGCTGTGGCATTGGGTTCGTTGACCAAATACCATTAATGAATACACATGGAAATTAGATCCATATTACGAAAAAGTGTATAGGAAAGCATGCTAGAGTTCTTCAAGCGCCTCCAATACAATGAAGATATACTACTTCCTTACAACTTCGAGTGAGTCACACTGTCTTGTACTACAAATTCTGTTTTTGCCTACTAGCTAGCTACATGTTTTTGCTTATATATGCCCGCTTAATTAAGACATGCAAACGTGTGTGCATTCATATTTCACTGGATCTTGTTAATCATTAAAGTTGATGAAGGAACAGTTGAAGTACTAAACTCACTACTTAAGAAAGCAAGTGACTACACCATCGTGAAGGGATAGTCAACAGGTAATTTCAATCATTATTAACTATATCTCGGCCTATTTAATTAGCTCATCATTTCCTGATAACAACTATTTAATAACCCACTTATTCATTTTCTTTGTCGGCGGGCAGGGCTTGGGCAATGTTCATCAGGGCCACTCCAGGCCCATGGAAACAAAATCTCAAATGGTATCGACCCCAGGTAAGTAATTAAGTAGTACTAGCTAGCTGCCATCTCTTTAATTATCATGCTTGATTAATTATTATCTGATCAAATTCCATTCTCGTAAAGGCCCTGAAGCAGGCGCTGAGGAATAATCTGTGTGCATACTACGTTTGCGAGAACATTCACATGATGGCGTCCGAAAGGAGTAGATCTCAAAGACAGGAGTGGGTACGTTTGTCACACAACTAATACACATGCATATTGATCTCCTTCTTAACAGTTCAAAGAGGTGCGGGAGAAGCTCCTACCAGAGGACCGCATAGAAGCAATTCAAGAGGAAATAGCGGAATTTTTTCTCGACCAGGTCATGGATCCCAAAGGAGAATATTTTTACCCGCTACCGCCCCCATGAACCACTTCCAATTTTTATCGTGCTCCGAAGGCACCAATTAGGCTAATGCCACTGGCTCCGAAGGCACCAATTAGGAGAAAATGTATATAGCTAGCTAATTGTATATATACATGTGTGTATATATGTGTGAATTAATTAATGGTAGTTGTGAGACATATATATATATATATATATATATATATATATATATATATATATATATATATATGGTAACACTATTCTGATCCCAGGATCAAAATAGCTATTCTGATCATAATGCGCTATATAGGGGCGATTGGCTGTTAGAGAACTCCCAAACATGCAAAAAGAGTAAATCTGACGGCCCGTTACACTCCTCTGAACGGCCCACCCCAACTCGACGAACTTGCCCCCATCGCTTTCAACGCCCTCTCGCACCAGGAACCCGCGCCGCCGCCGTCGTTCCCCACCAGGAACCCGTGCCGCCGCCGTTGTCCCCCACCAGGGACCCGCGCCGACGAGGGGCTCCAGCATCCCTGAAGCCAACCCCTGCACGCGCCCCTCCACCAACCCAGAGCGCTGCCGCCCGATGCAGGTCGCCGCCGAGCGCAGCCACATATGGATCCGGCCGAAGCCGGCCAGATCCCGTCTCCACCTCGCCGTCTGCGCCGCCCCGCACAGCGCATCGCCGGGCCCCAACAGCAACCAGGGCCGTCCCCCCACCAGCATCCCGTGCCGGCGCCACTTGCATCCATGGTGGGCTGCTGGATGTCGTCTCCTCCTCTGCGTTGAGCCCTGCTGGAGCCCCTCATCCTCAACAGGATGTCGACCACCTAGGGCCAAAGGAAGCAAGCCGTCGTCGCTCTCCGATGCTCCGGTGAGGTACTCCAAATTATCTCTCATGCTCTAGTGTGTCCACCCTCCTCTCCCTACCGTAGCCTCGAACTTCCCCTCTTCGCAGAAGAAGTTGCGTAATGTGGCGCTGAGCTGTTGATTCTCTAGGTTGTACTAGTCCAGAATTTTTTTGGACAGAAGTTCAAGTGGTTGTTACTGCTGCAATTTAGAGATATTGGTGTTGATGATTATGTAAACATTTTAATAGAAGTTCAAAGTTCGATTTAGAAAGGAGAAAAGAGCTCGAGTTTAAGAAGAAAACTAAAAAAGTCATTGTCACATGGGCGACCATGAAGGTCTGATGTTGAGAAGGTCAGGTGCATGATGCATCTCCGGCCATCCCTTTCCCACCTTTGCCTTGGACGAAAGGATGAACTTCTCTCCACCCTAATGGTGACCTTCTTCCTTCTGCTGCTACCTCCTACATCGTGTGCGTGTCAGTGAAGCAGAGATGGCGGCGGACTCCAATCCCACAACACACTTGACGACCTGCCTGAGGCCTAAGCGGCGACCTGCCAAAGGCCTAAGCTGTGACCTTCATGCATCTTCTCCGAGTTGTTTTTTATGGCCGCCCATGCATGCATCAATGCTGGTCATGGGATTTTGTGAGATATGCTCCTTGCAGGAAGAAGCATTGAAAAAACTGTGACGATCTCAGGAGCCCTGCCACAACAGGAACCTGTCTCTCGCTACCTCTGTTTCGGATACTGATGGACACCAATAGTGTGAATTGCTGTAGAGAACAAGTTTTTCTTCAGGTTGTTTTGCTGATGTTTGAGAGTTCACATTTTTGCAAGTTGAAAACTCCAGGTTATGAAGTTCAATGTATGTAATACTTATTTGAACTTGCACTGCTAAAAGACCTTCCTTTTGCAAGTGAAAACTCCAGGTTATGAAGTTCCTCATTGACACGGCGAAGTCGCTCACAACGCTGGTGCTGTAGTGCATGACCAAGCACCACGAGGCGCCTGACATGTCTTTGGTCACCACCAAGGTCTACAAGCTCTTCTTGGAGGTGTAGAACTCCGCCGACAATGTTCCGCATCCCCGCCAACATCTCCATCTCCATGGCCCAGGTGAATTCAGTTTAATTGCTTTTTTTGCGGCTAATTCAGTTTAATTGCTTGCTGGAGAACTCGTGTGGTTGCTCATCGTAGGATTCGGAAGTGACATGTAATTGCTGGTAGATTAGTTGATTACCCCTATTGTGGCTATCACATGTTTCTAATGCTAACAACGGATGAGTGCTGCATTTAGGCTGCAACACCTACCAGGAAGCTTCAGCGCCCTGCTGCTAGCACATGAAGCGCTCGTGCATTGAATTGTTTTGGTCGGAGTTCAGATAACTGAATCAGAGAGGTTGCTCTAGAACTGGAGTAGTATACTTCAAAGTTCAGATAACTGAATGCTACTTCAGATTTCAGCTAACTGAATGCTCGGCCACTGGAAGCTGAAGGCTAGAAGCTGTAAAAGGATATTCAGAAGTTCGAAGAAGACTTTCAGAAAAGTTCAAAATCAAGAAAGAGCATTAGAAAAGCAATTATTAAAATAAAAATTAGTGCATTGGTCCGTGCGTCCTGGGTGTGGTGTCTCGTTTGTGTGTGCATGCACACCTTGTGGGTGCTCGTGTGTGTGTGTGTGTGTGTGTGTGTGTGTGTGTGCTATGGTGTGTGTTGTGTGCGTGCTCCGGCGTGTACTCCTGTTTGTGTGTGTGGTTCAATTAAAAACATACTGATGTAATGGCAAAAGAAAGTGTGTTCTAAAATAATTAGTGTGTCCTTTTATTCAAAAAATTTGTTAGCTTATGTCAAAAACTTGCAAAAATTATATTTATCAATTTCTTAGTGTGTAAAAAAACAGACTCTCACTTTTGAAACTCGGTAGTTCCTCAAATAAAAAATAAAGTATGCTTGAGAAAACAAATAAAAATAGTTTGCACAACTTTGGTAATTTTGAAACGAACACTTAGGAAGTCTATAGAAGGCAAATGAAAAACGTTCAAAAACCAAACGTGGGCAGTTTGGTGTATGAAAAAACAAAGATATGTTATTTGCTTGGTATATCATGATTTGGTTGTCTTCTCCGTCGGCAAGTTTGTAATAAAGAAAAGTTCTTGTGAAAAAGGCAAAGTAAAAAACATTATTTATTTATTTTAAAACGAAGCAGTTCAATCTTAATTACGAAACTAGAGTTTCCAAGTTACTATAGAAAAAACTAAAAAGTCCAAATTACAGAAAGAAAGCAGTTTGATATTTATTAAAATGTCATATTTTCCATCTTACTAAAGAATAAAAATCAAGAAGTTTAAATTAAAAATAACGGAGTACTTCGACCTAGACGGAAAACTCAAATTCTTTCCACTTCTACGAAAAATAAAAGTGAAAGTTCAATTAAAAACAGTTTGATGCTTTTTTGAAAACCATATTTTTCTCTAAGAATAAAACTAATAAGTTCAAATTAAAATAAGGGAGAAGTTCAGCGTTTGTAAAAAAACTCAGATATTTATAAACCGATAAAAAACCAAGAAGTTCGAATTAAATTAACATATCAATTCGAAAAAGTCTATAAAAAGATTGAATTTTCCCCGTTTCCCAAAAAATCTAGAAGTTCATATTAAAATAATGGAGCGGTTCAATGCTTACGAAAAACTTGGATTTTTAACCGACACTAAAGAATAATAAATAACGAAGTTCAAATAGAATTTCCCATTAAAAAATTAGAACTTCAAATGGAAAAAGAAAGTATTTCAAATAAACCATGAATTCCAAATTATAAAAATAGAGAAGTTCAATATTTACAAAAAACAATTTTCTCTTTGTCACTAAAGAATAAAATTAAAGAAGTTCAAATTAAAATAAAAGGAGTACTTTGATGTTTACGGGAAACTCAAATTCTTTCCATCCCTAGGAAAAATAAATGTGTGAGGTTCAATTTAAAAAAATGTTTGATGCTTCTTTGAAAACATATTTTTTCTAAGAATAAGACTAAGAAGTTCAATTCAAAAAACAGAGAAGTTCGAAGTATATAAAAATCTCAGATTTGTTAAGAAATGAAAACAAGAAGTTCAAAAATTAAATAACAAGAAGTTCAACTTTTAATAATACATCGCTTCAAAATTTCATAAAAAAAGATTAAGAAAATAAAACCAGGAAGTCCATATTAAAAAGATGGAGAAGTTCGAGGATTATAGAAAACTCACATTTTCCTCATTATTAAACAATGAAAACAAGAAGTTAAAAAATAAAATAACAAGAAGTTCAACTTTGAAAAATAAAGCGCAAAAATTCATAATCTTTTTAAGGAAATTAAGATTAGTATTCATAAAAAACAAAATATTTTCACGTAACCGAGAGAAGCTCGGATTGATAACTGCGAGAAGTCCACGTACAACATAATGTGCATTTGGTACTAAAAAGAATAAAAAAGCAAATACTATTTTTGTTGTTGTTATAAGTTCAAGTCCTCGATCGAAGAAAGTTAAACAAAATTATTGTGAGAGATGTTGTACAAAAGGAATATTATTTGTGTAACACTAACGAATGGATGAGAAAATTACAAATGAAAATACGTCACAGAAGTTCAACGTAAAAACAGCTGGAAGTTCAACTACTACGCTGAATGAATATTAGATTAAAAACATTTAAAATCGTCGCGAGTATGAAAAGATGATTAACATGAGAAACTTGCGTGCTTACAACTGCTTTCCATCCGTATATCACCTGCTCAATTCCGATGAATGGATGGAGAGTTACGAGCAGTGGATGGAGACCTACGAGCAAAAAAATCACGTGAAAAACAGAGTGAAGTTCAGGTACACGCGCCGAGAAGTCCAGGTTCTTCACGCGGTGCATTTTCGAAGAATATGTTTCGCGATAAAGGCAGAACGCATGATCCCACCGTTTTCGAAATTACTTGAAAACGGCTAGGAATCAGAGAAAACCATCAACATGAAAAACTTTCGCATTTTCCGTAGCTTTTCAGCGTTATATTATTTGCCCCATTCCGATTAAGTTTGTAGAAATTATGGCAAAAATATGTTTTTAACCATTTTCAAAACTGACATAAAACCGTAGTGAATTAGGAGAAACAATATATACAAAAAAGTTTCGCATTTCTTCAAGCTTTCCAACGCCATATCATTTGCTGCATTTGGATGTACGGCTAAACAATTAGCTCAAAAATACGAACTCGGTGGAACTTGTACCATTTTCTAAATTACTTTTAAACCATTCAAAATTAGAAAAAGAACATTTAACATAAAAAAGTAGCGCATTTACATAAGCTTTCCAACGCCATATTATTTGCCTCAATTGAATTAGCCGTTTAGAAATGACGTCAAAAATACGAACTCGGGTGTTCGGTTTATGAAATTTTACGATTTTCCGAATTACTCTTTAACCGTAGGGAATTAGAGAAAACTTTCAACATGTGGAAGGAGCGGTTTTGCAGCAGCTTTCCAACACCATATTATTTTTCTCATTCTGGTAAACGGTTTTAAAATGGGATCGAAAATACGATTCACGTTTTTTGTATGAAGAAAAACGGTTTTCAAAACTGCTCTTAAACCGCTTACATTTTACCAAAAAATTAACTTGGGTCATGATACTGATGTCCATAGCTATCTAACGGTATATCGCAATCCCCATTTGGACACCTTTTAGCTGAAGTTCAACCTAGTACTCGGGGAAGGTCAGGCGCGTTATTCGGGAAGTTCATGTTGTGATCAGAATATTATTCTGATCCCGTGATCACAATAGTGTTTATGTATATATATATACATAACGTGTACAATATGTAGTATCGTAAAATACCAGCAAACGAAAAAGAATTAAATGGAAAACACAAAATTAAATGAAAAAGAAATCATAAACCCAAAACCCCTCAACCTTTTAATAACGATTGGTGTCACCAACCGGTACTAAAGGGCTCCCTGCCCCCGGAGCTGGGTCGTGCCACGTGGTTGCCCTTTAGCACCGGTTCGTGCTGAATCGATACTAAAGGGGGGGGGGACCTTTAGTGCCCACACTTTAGTGCCGGTTAACGAACCGGCACTAAAGGGCCTTACAAACCGGTTCTATTGCCCTGTTCTGCACTAGTGTTTGTCTTAATTTGCGAACTTCTGTTTAAAATTTTGCCGCGACCTTTAGTTTGATTTGCACTAGAAGTCTGACGCAGCAGATTGACAGTCATAGTGAATAGTACAGCGTGCACATAAACTGGAACGTGCATCCACAAATGGGCTGGCCCAGGTGAGCCGCCCAGGTGCAAAACATCGACTTCCTGCCTCTACGAGCCCCTTGTATGGTTGGCGGGCCACTTACCGGAGTTCTCAGCACGGACCAAGTCTTTGAAGAAAAGAACATCCTGCCCTTTATTATGAACAAAATAACGGATTAAGTAATTGATGTGTTTAGGGGGTGTACCAAAGCAGAAATGCTATACGTATCATAGATTACAAAAAAAATTGAAAGGACTCGAATTAGCAGTACTGAGATGAGAATGATTCATTGGCATGGCAAGTTGACAACTGAAACTGGTACTAGTAGTATTATATTTGATTGATGGTGCGTAAGTACTGGCACCCACAACATGCACTCCACAACAATAGGTTATGGATGATGTGATCCAACCTTGAAATTATTGAAAAGCCAAAGCATATAATAAACAAGACACAATCATTGCTTCGTATGAAGAAAATAAAAATCCCCTCGGTCAGGAGCTAACCCCACCCTTAGCGCGTAACCCCTGTTCCCTAATTCACTCACCCGCATACCCTTCTTCCCTTGCCTCACCGTTAGCCTCCCCAGATCTCGCCATCAACTGCATCAGGCCATCCTCGCCGACCTAGCCACTGATCTCCTGCGTTACTCTGACCACGCCTGTCGGCTCGTTGTTGCAGCACCGTCCACGCTTGACCGTCACATGAGTATCTCATTATTTTGTATGAAGTAAATAAAAATTCCCTCAGTCAGGAGCTAACCTGTAACTCCCCGAGTACGATGCGCCAGGTGTCTTCCAGTTATTCAACAACCCTTCGCTTCTGCCAAGCTCGGGGGAGGTGCCCCGGTATCGTATCATCCCATTATCTTTTTTCTTTTACTTATGTTAGTTCGATCATTTGCTTTTTGATGAAATAAACTTTAGTTCGATCCTTTCTTATTTAAGAGTTTGCTTAGTGATCTATCCTTGTAATCGTGTGCAAGTTATACAATAAAGTTAGTTTGAGTTTTTGCTTTCTTTACTTTCATGTTGCAAATAAAGAGAAGAAATAAGAAAGAAAAAGAGGAAGGAAATAAAAATAAGAAAGGAAATAAAGCAATAAGATTATATACTAATCCTATGGTAGGTGATAGCACCACATAAGGAAAATTATAAGTAGAAAATTTTATTAGAGATTAACAAACATAGCATTAGTCAATGATGCAACTCATGAAAGAATTAATAAGGGAAGAGTAGATTGACATATAAATATACTATCCTAGAAATCTGTTGTGATTGTGAGCCCTCATCAAAATATTATATGCCAAAATTGTTGACGTTGGACAAGGAAGACAACCTAATGATTTATATTTGTTAATATTCACATAGAAGTCATATTGTCATAGATCCTTTAACATGTGGTGCTTGCCCCCTATCTTTGCTAGCCAAAAATTCCGCATTAAGTAGAGCTAGTACTTGTGTATCCAAAAACCTTAAACCCAAATCTTTTTCAAGTGTCCACCATACCTATCTAGGGATTGAGCAAGATCCCTCAAGTAAGTTGTCATCGGTGCAAGAAGACAATAAAAATTGCTTTTAAAAGTGTGAGATCATTTAGTGTAAGAAAAAATTAAGCGTTATACGAACTTGGATGACAGAGAATTAAAGCGACAGACTGCATAATAAAGGTTGTCATCTTAAGGGGCAATTCAACGTGACATTCTCTTGCACTAAGGGATTAAGCATACAAACAAATAAGCGCATGGCAACCTTGTTGGAAATATGCCCTAGAGGCAATAATAAAATGATTATTATATTTCCTTGTTCATGATAATTGTCTATTATTCATGTTATAATTGTATTATCCGGAAATCGTAATACATGTGTGAATACATAGACCACAATGTGTCCCTAGTGAGCCTCTAGTTGACTAGCTCATTGATCAACAGATAGTCATGGTTTCCTGGCTATGGACATGGGGATGTCATTGATAACGGGATCACATCATTAGGAGAATGATGTGATGGACAAGACCCAAACCTAAGCATAGCACAAAGATCGTGTAGTTCGTTTGCTGTAGCTTTTCTGGATGTCAAGTATCATTTCCTTAGACCATGAGATTGTGCAACTCCCGGATACCGTAGGAGTGCCTTGGGTGTGCCAAACGTCACCACGTAACTGGGTGACTATAAAGGTACATTACAGGTATCTCCGAAAGTGTCTGTTGGGTTGGCACGAATCGAGACTATGATTTGTCACTCCGTATGACGGAGAGGTATCTCTGGGCCCACTCGGTAATGCATCATCATAATGAGCTCAATGTGATCAAGTGGTTGATCACGGGATCATGCATTACGGTATGAGTAAAGTGACTTGCCGGTAACAAGACTGAACAAGGTATTGGGATACCGACGATCCAGTCTCGGGAAAGTAACGTACTGATTGACAAAGGGAATTGAGTACGGGATTGATTAGGTCCTTGACATCGTGGTTCATCCGATGAGATCATCGAGGAGCATGTGGGAGCCAACATGGGTATCCAGATCCCGCTGTTGGTTATTGACCAGAGAATCGTCTCGGTCATGTCTACTTGTCTCCCGAACCTATAGGGTCTACACACTTAAGGTTCGGTGACGCTAGGGTTGTATGGATATGAGTATGCAGTAATCCGAAAGTTGTTCAGAGTCCCGGATGAGATCGTGGATGTCACGAGGAGTTCCGGAATTGTCCGGAGGTGAAGAATTATATATAGGAAGTGTAGTTTCGGCCATCGAGAAAGTTTCGGGGTCACTGGTATTGTACCAGGACCACCGGATGGGTCCCGGGGGTCCACCGGGTGGGGCCACCCATCCCGGAGGGCCCCATGGGCTGAAGTGGGGAGGGGAACCAGCCCATAGTGGGCTGGTGCACCCCCCCTTGGGCCCCCCATGCGCCTAGGGTTGGGAACCCTAGGGGAGGGGGCGCCTCCACTTGCCTTGGGGGCTACTCCACCCCCTTGGCCGCCGCCCCCCAGGAGATCCCATCTCCTAGGGCCGGCGCACCCCCTAGGGGGCCTATATAAAGGGGGGGAGGGAGGGCAGCCGCACCTCAAGCCTTGGCGCCTCCCTTTCCCCTGCTACACCTCTCCCTCTAGCAGAAGCTCGGCGAAGCCCTGCTGCGATCACTGCTGCATCCACCACCACGCCGTCGTGCTGCTAGATCTTCATCAACCTCTCCTTCCCCCTTGCTGGATCAAGAAGGAGGAGACGTCATCTGCTCCGTATGTGTTTTGAACGTGGAGGTGCCGTCCGTTCGGCACTTGGTCATCGGTGATTTGGATCACGGCGAGTACGACTCCATCATCCCCGTTCTCTTGACTGCTTCTGCACGCGATCTACAAGGGTATGTAGATGCACTCTCCTCTCGTTGCTAGTTGACTCCATAGATCGGTCTTGGTGAAACGTAGGAAATTTTTTTGTTTTGTGCAACGTTCCCCAACAGTGGCATCATGAGCTAGGTCTATGCGTAGTTACTATGCACGAGTAGAACACAAAGTAGTTGTGGGCGTCGATATTACCAATTTGCTTGCCGTTACTAGTCTTATCTTGATTCGGCGGCATCGTGGGATGAAGCAGCCCGGACCAACCTTACACGTACGCTTACGTGAGACCGGTTCCACCGACTGACATGCAGTAGTTGCATAAGGTGGCTGGTGGGTGTCTGTCTCTCCCACTTTAGTCGGATCGGATTCGATGAACAGGGTCCTTATGAAGGGTAAATAGAAATTGGCAATTCACATTGTGGTTTTGGCGTAGGTAAGAAAACGTTCTTGCTAGAACCCTATTGCAGCCACGTAAAAACTTGCAACAACAATTAGAGGAGGTCTAACTTGTTTTTGCAGCAAGTGTTTTGTGATGTGATATGGCCAAAGTTGTGATGAATGATGAATGATATATATGTGATGTATGAGATCATGTTCTTGTAATAGGAATCACGACTTGCATGTCGATGAGTATGACAACCGGCAGGAGCCATAGGAGTTGTCTTTATTTTTTGTATGACCTGCGTGTCATTGAGAAACGCCATGTAAATTACTTTACTTTATTGCTAAACGTGTTAGCCATAGTAGTAGAAGTAATAGTTGGCGAGCAACTTCATGGAGACACGATGATGGAGATCATGATGATGGAGATCATGGTGTCATGCCGGTGACAAGATGATCATGGAGCCCCAAGATGGAGATCAAAGGAAGCTATATGATACTGGCCATATCATGTCACTATTATTTGATTGCATGTGATGTTTATCATGTTTTTGCATCTTGTTTACTTAGAACGACAGTAGTAAATAAGATGATCCCTCATAATAATTTCAAGAAAGTGTTCCCCCTAACTGTGCACCATTGCGACAGTTCGTTGTTTCGAAGCACCACGTGATGATCGGGTGTGATAGATTCCAACGTTCACATACAACGGGTGTAAGACAGATTTACACATGCAAACACTTAGGTTGACTTGACGAGCCTAGCATGTACAGACATGGCCTCGGAACACAGAAGACCGAAAGTTCGAGCATGAGTCGTATAGAAGATACGATCAACATGAAGATGTTCACCGATGTTGACTAGTCCGTCTCACATGATGATCGGACATGGCCTAGTTAACTCGGATCATGTTATACTTAGATGACTGGAGGGATGTCTATCTAAGTGGGAGTTCATTGAATAATTTGATTAGATGAACTTAATTATCATGAACTTAGTCTAAAATCTTTACAATATGTCTTGTAGATCAAATGGCCCACGTTGTCCTCAACTTCAACGCGTTCCTAGAGAAAACCAAGCTGAAAGACGATGGCAGCAACTATACGGACTGGGTCCAGAACCTGAGAATCATCCTCATAGCTGCCAAGAAAGATTATGTCCTACAAGCACCGCTAGGTGAAGCACCTGCTCTCCCTGCAGAACAAGACGTTATGAACGCTTGGCAGACACATGCTGATGATTACTCCCTCGTTTAGTGCGGCATGCTTTACAACTTAGAACAGGGGTTCCAAAAGCGTTTTGAGAGACACGAAGCATATGAGATGTTCGAAGAGCTGAAAATGGTTTTTCAAGCTCATGCCCGGGTCGAGAGATATGAAGTCTCCGACAAGTTCTTCAGTTGTAAGAAGGAGGAAAATAGTTCTGTTAGTGAGCACATACTCAAAATGTCTGGGTTGCATAACCACTTGACTCAACTGGGAGTTAATCTCCTGGATGACGCGGTCATTGACAGAATCCTTCAGTCGCTTCCACCGAGCTACAAGAGCTTTGTGATGAACTTCAATATGCAGGGGATGGAAAAGACCATTCCTGAAGTATTTGCAATGCTGAAATCAGCAGAGGTAGAAGTCAAAAAGGAACATCAAGTGTTGATGGTGAATAAAACCACTAAGTTCAAGAAAGGCAAGGGTAAGAAGAACTTCAAGAAGGACGGCAAGGGAGTTGCCGCGCCCGGTAAGCAAGCTGCCGGGAAGAAGCCAAAGAATGGACCCAAGCCCGAGACTGAGTGCTTTTATTGCAAGGGAAGTGGTCACTGGAAGCGGAACTGCCCCAAATACTTAGCGGACAAGAAGGCCGGCATCACGAAAGGTATATGTGATATACATGTAATTGATGTGTACCTTACCAGTACTCGTAGTAGCTCCTGGGTATTTGATACCGGTGCAGTTGCTCACATTTGTAACTCAAAGCAGGAGCTGCGGAATAAGCGGAGACTGGCAAAGGACGAGGTGACAATGCGCGTCGGGAATGGTTCCAAGGTCGATGTGATCGCCGTCGGCACGCTACCTCTACATTTACCAACGGGATTAGTTTTAAACCTCAATAATTGTTATTTAGTGCCAGCTTTGAGCATGAACATTGTATCAGGATCTCGTTTAATTCGATATGGCTACTCATTTAAATCCAAGAATAATGGTTGTGCTATTTATATGAGAGATATGTTTTATGGTCATGCTCCGATGGTGAATGATTTATTCTTAATGAATCTCGAGCGTAATGCTGCACATATTCATAGTGTGAATACCAAAAGATGTAAGGTTGATAATGATAGTCCCACATACTTGTGGCACCGCCACCTTGGTCACATAGGTGTTAGACGCATGAGGAAGCTCCATGCAGATGGACTTTTAGAGTCTCTTGATTACAAATCATTTGACACGTGCGAACCATGCCTCATGGGTAAAATAACCAAGACTCCGTTCTCAGGAACAATGGAGCGAGCAACCAACTTATTGGAAATCATACATACTGATGTGTGCGGTCCAATGAGTGTTGAGGCTCGCGGTGGCTATCGTTATGTTCTCACCCTCACTGATGACTTGAGTAGATATGGGTATGTCTATTTAATGAAACACAAGTTTGAGACCTTGGAAAAGTTCAAGGAATTTCAGAGTGAGGTTGAGAATCAACGTGACAGGAAAATCAAGTTCTTGCGATCAGATCGTGGGGGAGAATACTTGAGTCACAAATTTGGCACACACTTAAGAAAATGTGGAATAGTTTCACAACTCACGCCGCCTGGAACACCTCAGCGTAATGGTGTGTCCGAATGTCGTAATCGCACTCTATTAGATATGATGCGATCTATGATGTCTCTTACCGATTTACCGCTAACATTTTGGGGCTATGCTTTAGAGACTTCCGCATTCACTTTAAATAGGGCTCTATCGAAATCCGTTGAGATGACACCGTATGAATTATGGTTTGGGAAGAAACCTAAGCTGTCGTTTTTAAAAGTTTGGGGATGTGATGCTTATGTCAAGAAACTTCAACCTGAAAAGCTCGAACCCAAGTCGGAAAAATGCGTCTTCATAGGATACCCTAAAGAAACTATTGGGTATACCTTCTACCTCAGATTCGAAGGCAAGATCTTTGTTGCCAAGAATGGATCCTTTCTAGAGAAAGAGTTTCTCTCGAAAGAAGTAAGTGGGAGGAAAGTAGAACTTAATGAAGTATTACCTCTTGAACCGGAAAGTGGCGCAACTCAGGAAAATGTTCCTGAGGTGCCTGCACCGACTAGAGAGGAAGTTAATGATGATGATCATGAAACTTTAGATCAAGTTGCTACTGAACTTCGTAGGTCCACAAGGACACGTTCCGCACCAAAGTGGTATGGCAACCCTATCTTGGAAATCATGTTGTTAGACAACGGTGCACCTTCGAACTATGAAGAAGCGATGGCGGGCCCGGATTCCGACAAATGGCTGGAAGCCATGAAATCCGAGATAGGATCCATGTATGAAAACGAAGTATGGACTTTGACTAACTTTCCGGTTGATCGGCGAGCCATAGAAAATAAATGGATCTTTAAGAAGAAGACAGACGCGGATGGTAATGTGACCACCTATAAAGCTCGGCTTGTCGCTAAGGGTTATCGACAAGTTCAAGGGGTTAACTATGATGAGACTTTCTCACCAGTAGCGAAGCTGAAGTCCGTTCGAATCATGTTAGCAATTGCCGCATTCTATGATTATGAGATATGGCAAATGGACGTCAAAAAGGCATTCCTTAATGGTTTCCTTAAGGAAGAATTGTATATGATGCAGCCGGAAGGTTTTGTCGATCCTAAGAATGCTGACAAGGTGTGCAAGCTCCAACGCTCGATTTATGGGCTGGTGCAAGCATCTCGGAGTTGGAACATTCGCTTTGATGAGATGATCAAAGCGTTTGGGTTTATGCAGACTTATGGAGAAGCCTGCATTTACAAGAAAGTGAGTGGGAGCTCTGTAGCATTTCTCATATTGTATGTGGATGACATACTGTTGATGGGAAATGATATAGAATTCTTGGAAACATAAGGTCCTATTTGAACAAGTGTTTTTCAATGAAGGACCTTGGAGAAGCTGCTTATATATTAGGCATCAAGATCTATAGAGATAGATCGAGACGCCTCATTGGTCTTTCACAGAGTACGTACCTTGACAAGATTTTGAAGAAGTTCAAAATGGATCAGTCAAAGAAGGGGTTCTTGCCTGTATTGCAAGGTACGAGATTGAGCTTGGCTCAATGCCCGACCACGGCAGAAGATAGAGAAAAGATGAGTGTCGTCCCCTATGCCTCGGCCATAGGGTCTATCATGTATGCTATGCTGTGTACCAGACCTGATGTAAACCTTGCCGTGAGTTTGGTAGGAAGGTACCAAAGTAATCCTGGCATGGAACACTGGACAACAGTCAAAAATATCAAGAAGTACCTGAAAAGGACTAAGGAAATGTTTCTCATTTATGGAGGTGACGAAGAGCTCATCGTAAAGGGTTACGTCGATGCTAGCTTCGACACAGATCTGGATGACTCTAAGTCACAAATCGGATACGTGTATATTTTGAATGGTGGGGCAGTAAGCTGGTGCAGTTGCAAGCAAAGCGTTGTGGCGGGATCTACATGTGAAGCAGAGTACATGGCGGCCTCGGAGGCAGCACACGAAGCAGTCTGGGTGAAGGAGTTCATTACCGACCTAGGAGTCATACCCAATGCGTCTGGCCCGATGACTCTCTTCTGTGACAACACTGGAGCTATTGCCCTTGCCAAGGAGCCCAGATTTCACAGGAAGACTAGGCATATCAAGCGGCGCTTCAACTCCATTCGTGAAAGTGTTCAAAATGGAGACATAGAGATTTGTAAAGTACATACGGACCTGAATGTAGCAGATCCGTTGACTAAACCTCTCCCTAGAGCAAAACATGATCAACACCAGAATTCCATGGGTGTTCGATTCATCACAATGTAACTAGATGATTGACTCTAGTGCAAGTGGGAGACTGTTGGAAATATGCCCTAGAGGCAATAATAAAATGATTATTATATTTCCTTGTTCATGATAATTGTCTATTATTCATGCTATAATTGTATTATTCGGAAATCGTAATACATGTGTGAATACATAGACCACAATGTGTCCCTAGTGAGCCTCTAGTTGACTAGCTCGTTGATCAACAGATAGTCATGGTTTCCTGGCTATGGACATGGGGATGTCATTGATAACAGGATCACATCATTAGGAGAATGATGTGATGGACAAGACCCAAACCTAAGCATATCACAAAGATCGTGTAGTTCGTTTGTTGTAGCTTTTCTGGATGTCAAGTATCATTTCCTTAAACCATGAGATTGTGCAACTCCCGGATACCGTAGGAGTGCCTTGGGTGTGCCAAACGTCACAACGTAACTGGGTGACTATAAAGGTACATTACAGGTATCTCCAAAAGTGTCTGTTGGGTTGGCACGAATCGAGACTGGGATTTGTCACTCCGTATGACGGAGAGGTATCTCTGGGCCCACTTTGTAATGCATCATCATAATGAGATCATTGTGATCAAGTGGTTGATCACGGGATCATGCATTACGGTACGAGTAAAGTGAATTGCCGGTAACGAGACTGAACAAGGTATTGGGATACCGATGATCGAGTCTCGGGCAAGTAACGTACCGATTGACAAAGGGAATTGAGTACGGGATTGATTAGGTCCTCGACATCGTGGTTCATCCGATGAGATCATCGAGGAGCATGTGGGAGCCAACATGGGTATCGAGATCCCGTTGTTGGTTATTGACCAGAGAATCATCTCGGTCATGTCTTCTTGTCTCCCGAACCCGTAGGGTCTACACACTTAAGGTTCGGTGACGCTAGGGTTGTATGGATATGAGTATGCAGTAATCCGAAAGTTGTTCGGAGTCCCGAATGAGATCGTGGACGTCACGAGGAGTTTCGGAATTGTCCGGAGGTGAAGAATTATATATAGGAAGTGTAGTTTCGGCCATCGGGAAAGTTTCGGGGTCAACGGTATTGTACCGGGACCACCGGATGGGTCCCGGGGGTCCACCGGGTGGGGCCACCCATCCCGAAGGGCCCCATGGGCTGAAGTGGGGAGGGGAACCATCCCATAGTGGGCTGGTGCGCCCCTCCCTTGGGCCTCCCATGCGCCTAGGGTTGGGAACCCTAGGGGAGGGGGCGCCTCCACTTGCCTTGGGGGCTACTCCACCCCCTTGGCCGCCGCCCCCCTAGGAGATCCCATCTTCTAGGTCCGGCGCACCCCTCAAGGGGGCCTATATAAAGGGGGGGTGAGGGCAGCCGCACCTCAAGCCTTGGCGCCTCCCTCTCCCCTGCTACACCTCTCCCTCTCGCAGAAGCTCAACGAAGCCCTGCTGCGATCACTGCTGCATCCACCACCACGCCGTCGTGCTGCTGTATCTTCATCAACCTCTCCTTCCCCCTTGCTGGATCAAGAAGGAGGATACGTCATCCGCTCCGTACGTGTGTTGAACGCGGAGGTGCCGTCCGTTCGGCACTTGGTCATCGGTGATTTGGATCACAGCGAGTACAACTCCATCATCCCCGTTCTCTTGAACGCTTCCGCACGCGATCTACAAGGGTATGTAGATGCACTCTCCTCTTGTTGCTAGTTGACTCCATAGATCGGTCTTGGTGAAACGTAGGAATTTTTTTTGTTTTCTGCAACATTCCCCAACAAACCTATGCTTCCCTCTGCGAAGGGCCTATCTTTTACCTTTATGCAAAGAGTCAAATTTTTTCTCTCTATTCCTTTTATTTTTCTCCTTTGGCAAGTATCATGTGGTGAGGAAAGATCTAGGCACATATGTCCAGTTGAAGATGGGTGGCATGAGTTATTATTGTTGACATCACCCTTGAGGTGAGTATGTTGGGAGGCAAAATCATAAGCCCCTATCTTTCTATGTGTCCGTTTGAAACGTTTTGCTCATGGGTACAAGGTGAGTGTTAGCAATCATAGAAGACTATATGATGGTTGAGTATGTGGACTTGCCTAAAGGCTCCGACACGTGACTCTTCCTGAAAAGATGATGAATTGTAGTTGCAAAGTTGACCGAGAACATAGTTTGTTGGTTTCTAATAGAGTTTTTGCTTTATTCTTCGATTGTGTGACGAACTATTATTTATTCATGAGAAGTATATGATAAACGTTCTATGATAAAAGTCCTATGTTTAATTTTGTTGTTGTTATAATAATCAACATGATGCTTTTATGTCTGGACATGTTTTTCGATTTCGTTTTTCGCTTAAGGACAAGCGAGGTCTAAGCTTGGGGGAGTTGATACGTCCATTTTGCATCATGTTTTCTTACTGTTATTTATAATGTTTTTATCCATAATAATGCTTTTTGGAGTAATTCTAATGACGTTTCTCTCATAATTTGCAAGGAACACACCAAGAGGGAGAATTCCGGCAGCTGGAAATCACCTGAAAAAGCTACGTCAGGCTACCTATTCTGCACAACTCCAAATAAGCTGAAACTTCACGGAGAATTTTTATGGAATATTTAAGAAATACTGGAGCCAATAACCACCAAAGAGGAGCCACCAGGAGGGCACAACCCACATGGGCGCGCCAGGACCCCCAGGCGCGCCCTGATGGGTTGTGGCCTCCTCGGCCCATCTCCGGTGCCCATCTTTTGGTATATAAGTGATTTTGACCTAGAAAAAATAAAGGGAAGACTTTCGAGACGGAGCATCGCCGCCTCGAGGGGAACTTGGGCAGGAGCACTTTTGCCCTCCAGCGGAGCGATTCCACCAGGGGAACTTCCCGCCCGGAGGGGGAAATCATCGTCATCATCATCACCATCCCTTCCGGCGGCCTCCTCTCCCAAGACTATGGAGGACACTGAAGTGCTGTCCCAGAGGACCCTCTCGGCTCAGTAGGAAGCACAAGAGGCCATCACGGTGGCGCTAGAGGATGACACCTCGGCCGCCGGACACATGGGGGAGCAGATCCCCATGGAGACTGGCGATGGGGGTCATATCCAATTCGGCCCCCAGCCGAATACGATCCCGAGACCTATACGGCTCTGGAATCCAGCAAGCAGCCTCCTTCGAAGGAAGGAGGTGCACCAATTCCACCGGTGACCTCTGTCCATCCAGAGGCGCTGGATGCTCTACTGGAACCGTTGCGAAGTGCTTCCATTGTTGAGGAACACCGTACCCTCATGGGTACGTTGGTTGAGATGATTCAGTCTGCAAAGAGTGGACTGACCGAAGCCTGCAAGCCTCCTAACAGGCTTTGAGGTAAGCGATGCAATTGTATAAAAAGAATATCATAGTATAGACAGTAACCCCTGAGGCTCTGTCCGGTGTTCGGAAAGAAAAGCTAGACAGAGGATCAAGTAATTTTCGTAGGAGACTAACCAAATATGTCTTATGTGAATAAGCAGGTGTCATTGCTGGCTATGACCTCTCACGCTGCTGAGGTCTCTAAACTGAAGCAGAGTCTGGTGCGGCCCAAGGAAGAGCTCGAGCGTGTAAAAAAGTAGCTAGAAGACAAGCGAGGTATGCAATGACCTTTTGTATATCCAGAAAGGATGAATGATTTGTGCTGACTATAGTGCCATGATATTTGTTAGGAGCGGCGACCGAGGTGGAGGCCCTCAACAAGGCGCTGGCCGAGGCCGAGGAGAGAGCGGCAAAGGAACAAGCCGCCCGCGAAAAGCATGAGGCCAGGGTCGGTGAGGTCCAGCAGGAGCTCCAGGACGCCGTGAAGAAATACAAGTCCTTGGAGCGCGACATTGCGGATCAAGAATCCAAACTCGCCAAGTCCTACCAAAGCGCACAAGATGCCCGGGTCGAAGCCCAGGGCACCCTCCAGAAAATTCAAGAGGCAAGAAAAATCGCGGCGGGTAAGGCCTTCATTATACAGAGCAAATATGTGAGGAAGAGGTATCTCTTACTAACCCGGATTTGGAGTTCTCCAGGAGTGTTTGCGGATTTACCGTGCAGTGTTGCCGATGTTGCCGAGCCGAAGAGGGGAGCTCGACGGAGAATCTGTTCTGGTCGCAATACCTTGCGCCAGAGCATCCGGTGCCCTTTAGCGATCAGCTAAAACAACTGGTCGAATTGCATAGGGTGGCCGAACTAGCCATGAAGGATTTAATAATCCGGTTATGGCCTGCTGAAGTCATACCCAGCAGCTACTTCGGGCTCGTGAACTGGCTGGTCAATGCCTGCCCCCGGTTTGATGTCATCAAGCAGTTAGTCTGCATCGAACGTGAGCGGATGGCCTTCGCCCGTGTCAAGATACAGTGGGCGAAGATGGATGCTGTCAAGCTTGCGACCGAGGGACCGCCCACTGGCAAGGAGCACTGCACGCCGGAGCGCTATTTTGATGATGTCCTCAAGGGGTCCCGCATTGTAGAGGGCCAGTGTTCAAAAGACATTATCTCATGTAATCTTGTCTTGTATGATGAAACAAAGCTGTTATGTAATATAATGCTTGTATGTTATTTAAAAAAAATTCCTCCTGTGCGGCCGTCTTTATTAAATCTGAGAGTTGTCCAGTCATTGGCTTCAGCCCCCACATAGGTAGTACGGGGGTGTTCGGGATGGAATCTAAACACTCTTGATCCAAGAATTTGGTCCTTGAAGGAGGTGCTTAACGCAACGAACCAGCCAATCGGACTATGTGGCTTTATCACCCTCACTTAGCCATAGGAGTTTGACAATAAAAATGTAGGCGCAGCCCCTAGTATTCGTTAGTCCAGACTAGGGTGTTGTAGACACCTGATCGGGTGAAGGCCGATCCATCGCATAATGCGGAAAAAATCGCAAGAGATTCGAACCTTCGAACAGCTAACCAGCTCACGCCGCATCTTGATAGTCAGCTTTCGGTTTTCTCTACCGAGGTGCTAATCCGGATAAACCAAGACAGAATCGCAGTAGTTCTCCCTTTACTACCCTAGCCGATAGAGCGGAACGTAAGGTAGTAAGCACAGGAGCCAGACAACCCAACCATTGACCAAAGACGTGATTTGGAGCCGATGCATATAATGCTAAATTCGGGAGCTGAACTATACTATAAAAGTGTTCAGACCTGTTGCCGTAGTATGGAGCGCAATAAAGCCCCTGGCGAATTACGGCGTACCAAAGTGTATGGATGCAGTTGATAAGAATAGGGAAATAAAATGAAGTAGTAAGCTAGTGCCACATAAGTTGGGATGAAAACTATTTCCATTATAATTTTGATTAATACGTCAAAGCATATTTGTACAAATAGTGCGATAAGCAACATTGGCTATTTAACATGCCAAGACCAAGGGGGAGCTGCGTATGGGTCCTGAAAATAGGTAGAATGATCGTTAAGAAGAACATCTAGAGATTCCCCCACACGTCTGTGCTTCTTGCCACCTTGGTATATCCGTCCTTCGAAAGGACCGATTATCAGGCTGTCGAGAGGGGCATGTGGAGAAAAAAAACCAAAAAATAGAAAAAAAGGGAAAAGGAAAAGTATGTGTGGAGTCGTATGATGGACCACAGTCAAGTTACGCCTCCGTCTGTGCCCATGGTATTTTGAGTGCATAGTTATGTACGTGCGGTACGTATGCCGCCATTGGGTCGGGACTGAGACAGAGGCCGAATTGCTAGTCGAGCTCCTGACGGGCTGGACTGCCTTGCTGCAGAGTAGTCTGGACTCGTTTGACAGTGTCCGGGAGTGTGGCCGCCGAATTAAGGTTCTGCTTGTTAAGGCCGCTTTGTCCTTCTGTTGCTAGGGCCGCGGTGTGCTTCTCAGTATGGAGGGAGCGTTCCGTGTTTCCAGAGACTGTGATGACACCACGTGGTCCGGGCATCTTGATCTTGAGATAAGCATAGTGTGGCACCGAATTGAATCGCGCGAATGCAGTTCGTCCTAGCAGTGCGTGATAGCCACTGTGGAAGGGGACGATATCGAAGATCAAGTCCTCGCTTTGGAAGTTATTCGGAGATCCGAAGGCGACCTCCAATGTGATTGAGCCCGTGCAACGAGCCTCTACACCTGGTATAACTCCTTTAAAGGTAGTTTTGGTGGGCTTGATCCTTGATAGATCGATGCCCATTTTGCACACTGTATCCTAATAGAGCAGGTTGAGGCTGCTGCCACCGTCCACGAGGACTCGTGTGAGGTGGAATCCATCAATTATTGGGTCGAGAACCAGTGCGGATGAACCGCCATGACGGATACTGGTCAGATGGTCCCTGCGATCAAAGGTGATCGGGCAGGACGACCATGGGTTGAATTTTGGGGCGACGGGCTCTATCGCATAGACGTCCCTGAGCACGCGCTTGCGCTCCCTCTTGGGGATATGGGTAGTGTGTATCATGTTCACTGTTTTGACCTGAGGGGGAAACTTCTTCCGTTCCCCTGTGTTCGATGGACGGGGCTCCTCGTCATCATTCTCCCTTTGTGACCCCTTCTCCTTGTCTTCGGCATATAACTTGCCGGCCTGTTTGAAGACCCAACAACTCCGGTGGGTATGATTGACTGGTTTATCAGGGGTGCCGTGGATCTGACATGGACAATTGAGTATGCGGTCCAGGCTGGAGGAGCCCGAACTGTTCCTTTTATATGGCTTCTTCCGCAGACGGATTTGGAGCCACTGAATCCGACGTTGACCGCCGTGTCATCAGTATTGTCACCATTGTTTTGACGCTTATGCCTATTGCATCGGGTCTTGCCGTTGATATTCTTGGTTTCGGAGGTGCCAGGTTCGCTTGTGTTGTTATTGCTATGGGCTAGCCAGCTATCTTCGCCCGCGCAAAAGCGGGTCATAAGTGTCGTGAGGGCCGCCATGGACTTCAGCTTTTCTTGGCCGAGGTGTTGGGCGAGCCATTCGTCGCGGATACTATGCTTAAAGGCCACTAGGGCTTTGGCATCCGGGCAGTCGATGGTCTGGTTCTTTTTAGTTAAGAACCCGGTCCAGAATTTCCTAGCCGACTCTCCGGGCTGTTGAACTATATGACTTAAGTCATCGTCATCCGGAGGTTTGACATATGTGCCTTGGAAGTTATCGTTGAAGGCGTCTTCTAGGTCTTCCCAGCTGCCAATAGAGTTTTCAGGCAGGCTGTTCAACCAGTATTGGGCCGGTCCCTTGAGTTTTAGGGGGAGGTATTTGATGGCATGAAGATCATCACCGTGGGCCATATGAATAGGGAGAATAAAGTCTTCAATCCATACCGTGGGATCTGTTGTTCCATCATATGATTCGATATTCACGGGTTTGAACCCTTCCGGGAATTCATATTCCACTACTTCATCAGTGAAGCAGAGGGGGTGTGCGGTGCCTCTATATCGGGCTAGATCGCGACGTAGTTCACATGGAGTCCGTTGATACGTCTCCGTCGTATCTATAATTTTTTATTGTTCCATGCCAATATTCTACAACTTTCACATACTTTTGGCAACTTTTTATACTATTTTTGGGACTAACATATTGATCCAGTGCCCAGTGCCAGTTCCTGTTTGTTGCATGTTTTTTGTTTCGCTGAAAATCCATATCAAATGAGTCCAAACGGGATAAAAACTGACGGAGATTTTTTTGGAATATATATGATTTTTTGGAAGAGGAATCAACGCGAGACGATGCCCAAGGGGGCCACGAGGCAGGGGGCGCGCCCTGGGCCCTCGTGGCCACCCCGTAAGGCGGCTGGTGCCCTTCTTTCGCTGCAAGAAAGCTAATATCCGGATAAAAACCGTGTCCAAATTTCAGCCCAATCAGAGTTACGGATCTCCAGGAATATAAGAAATGGTGAAAGGGCAGAATCTGGAGCGCAAAAACGGAGAGAGACAGAGAGACATATCCAATCTCGGAGGGGCTCTCGCCCCTCCCATGCCATGGAGGCCATGGACCAGAGGGGAATCCCTTCTCCCATCTAGGGAGAAGGTCAAGGAAGAAGAAGAAGAAGGGGGCCCTCTCCCCCTCTCTCCCGGTGGCGTCGTAAGGCCGCCGGGGCCATCATCAACACCGCAATCTACACCAACAACTTCACCGCCCTCATCACCAACTCTTCCCCCCTCTATGCAGCGGTGTAACCCCTCTTTTACCCGCTCTAATATCTACTTAAACATGGTGTTCAATGCTATATATTATTTCCGAATGATGTATGGCTATCCTATGATGTTTGAGTAGATCCGTTTTGTTCTATGGGTTAATTGATGATCGTGATTGGTTTGAGTTGCATGTTTTCTTATTGGTGCTGTCCTATGGTGCTCTCCGTGTCGCGCAAGCATGAGGGATCCCCACTGTAGGGTTTGCAATATGTTCATGATTTGCTTATGGTGGGTGGCATGAATGACAGAAGCACAAACCCGAGTAAGTAGGTTGTTTGCGTAAAGATGACTTGATACTTTAATGCTATGGTTGGGTTTTACCTTAATGATCTTTAGTAGTTTCGGATGCTTGCTAGAGTTCCAATCATAAGTGCATATGATCCAAGAAGTGAAAGTGTGTTAGCTTATGCTTCTCCCTCAAATAAAATTGCAATAATGATTACCGGTCTAGTTATCGATTGCCTAGGGACAGGTAACTTTCTTTTGTGACAACAAGCTCTCTGCTACTAAAACTAACTTAGTTGTGTCTTCATCTAAACAGCCTCTACTTTTTATTTACACCCTCTTTATTTTCTTGCAAACCTATCCAACAACACCTACAAAATACTTCTAGTTTCATACTTGTTCTAGGTAAAGCGGACATTAAGCGTGCGTAGAGTTGTATCGGTGGTCGATAGAACTTGAGGGAATATTTGTTCTACCTTTAGCTCCTCTTTGGGTTCAACACTCTTACTTATCGAAAGAGGCTATAATTGATCCCATATACTTGTGGGTTATCATCCATCTACGGTTTTCGTCCTGGACGTGATTGCGCTTGTCATGTTCGGCTTTATAGCCGTCGTCGCGCATTGGGGCACGCCCCCGCGATCCGTAGATCGATCTGGCCGGACTTGCTTTATTCTTCAGGTCCTGCCGTAGGTGATATGTATATTCCTGAGCTGTTTTATCTCTGCCTTTACGGTGAAGTGGGACGAGCTGGTGTTCGGCTTGAGTTGCCACTTTGTCCCGGCCACGTGGTGGCCGGTCAGCCGCATTACGTGCTGCTAGTATGGGCTCACGTGCCTCGTTGTCGAATTGAGTTCGCATTTTACGCTTCGGGTAACTTTTGGTTGGGCGCACGAGGCCGTATTCCTCGGCTGCCAGGATATTAGTGAAGGAAATATGCCCTAGAGGCAATAATAAAGTTATTATTTATTTCCTTATATCATGATAAATGTTTATTATTCATGCTAGAATTGTATTAACCGGAAACATAATACATGTGTGAATACATAGACAAACAAAGTGTCACTAGTATGCCTCTACTTGACTAGCTCGTTGATCAAAGATGGTTATGTTTCCTAACCATAGACATGACTTGTCATTTGATTAACGGGATCACATCATTAGGAGAATGATGTGATTGACTTGACCCATTCTGTTAGCATAACACTTGATCGTTTAGTTTGTTGCTATTGCTTTCTTCATGACTTATACATGTTCCTATGACTATGAGATTATGCGACTCCTGTTTACCGGAGGAACACTTTGTGTGCCACCAAACGTCACAACGTAACTGGGTGATTATAAAGGTGCTCTATAGGTGTCTCCGAAGGTACTTGTTGGGTTGGCGTATTTCGAGATTAGGATTTGTCACTCCGATTGTCGGAGAGGTATCTCTGGGCCCTCTTGGTAATGCACATCACTTAAGCCTTGCAAGCATTGCAACTAGTGAGTTAGTTGCAGGATGATGTATTACGGAACGAGTAAAGAGACTTGCCGGTAACGAGATTGAACTAGGTATTGAGATACCGACGACCGAATCTCGGGCAAGTAACATACCGATGACAAAGGGAACAACGTATGTTGTTATGCGATCTGACCGATAAAGATCTTCGTAGAATATGTGAGAGCCAATATGATCATCCAGGTTTCGCTATTGGTTATTGACCGGAGACGTGTCTCGGTCATGTCTACATTGTTCTCGAACCCGTAGTGTCCGCACACTTAAGGTTTCGATGACAGTTATATTAGGAGTTTATCAGTTTTGATGTACCGAAGGAGTTCGGAGTCCCGGATGAGATCGGGGACATGACGAGGAGTCTCGAAATGGTCGAGACGTAAGGATCGATATATTGGAAGACTATATTCGGACATCGGAAAGGTTCCGAGTGATTCAGGTATTTTTCGGAGTACCGGAGAGTTATGGGAATACGTATTGGGCCTTATTGGGTCATACGGGAAAGAAGGAAAAGGGCCTCAAGGGTGGCCGCACCCCTCCCCTTGGTCTGGTCCGAATTGGACTAGGGAAGGCGGGCGCCCCTTCCTTCCTTCTCCTTTTCCCTTCCTCTTTTCCTATTCCATATGGGAGGTCGAATCCTACTAGGACTTGGGAGTCTTAGTAGGACTCCACACTTGGCGCGCCCCCTCCTAGGGTCAGCCTCCTCCTCCCTTGCTCCTTTATATACGGGTGCAGGGGGCACCCCAAAGACACAATAATTGATCATTGATCTCTTAGCCGTGTGTGGTGCCCCCTTCCACCATAATCCTCGATAATATTGTAGTGGTGCTTAGGCGAAGCCCTGCGACGGTAGCACATCAAGATCGTCACTGTAAGTGCATCTAGTGCCACCCCTAGTTGGTTTTGGAGTATTGATGACAAACCTAGTTGAGGGACTAATGTGTTTGTGAGAATTGCAGGATAACACAGGTAGAAGTCCCTCATTGATTCGGTTTTCCTACCAGAGATGACCCCTAAAAATGTATGAAGACATTGAAGTCAAAGGTGGTATATGAAGACATTCACATTGAAGACTATGACAAGAGAAGACATCGCATGAAGCCTATGGAGCTCAAAGACTTAGATCTTTCGTAGTTCTTTTTCTTCTTTGTTGAGTCATAGGAACCATCGTACTGTTAAGTTGGGTCCAAGAGAACCATTCAGAATGACTGAAGTGATGCTTAAACAAAACCTATGTCTTCGAGTGAAGACTATGAGAGCGAATCTTGTCCAGAGTCAGACAAGTTAGCTTTGCTTGTAGCCCAAGTAAAGTTGTCGTGTGAGTTTGAAATCTGACCGTTGGAACACGTGTCAGTTCCTTAGTGACCCAGGGTCATTTCGGACAAATCAGGTCGGGTTGCCTAGTGGCTATAAATAGCCCACCCCCTACAACCATAAACGGTTGGCTGCTCAGAGTTAGTGTACGGCTTTTGTCGTTTGAGAGCAACCCACCTCGAAGCATTTGAGAGAGAATTCCTTGTGAGGATAAAGCCCTAACCACCCAGAGCCAAAGAGAATTAGGCATCACTTAAGTCTTCTTGTCTGTGTGATCTGAAGACTTATTACACTTGAGGACTGTGCATCCTCCAGCCGGTTAGGCGTAGCGTTCTGAGCATCCAAGAGACATTGTGGATCGCCGGTGAACGAAGTCTGTGAAGGTTTGGGAGTCTACCTTGAAGACTTACCAGAGTGATTGGGCGAGGTCTGTGTGATCTAAGCTCAAGGGGAATACGGCGAGGACTGGGTGTCCTGAGCTGCCTGTTCAGGACTGGGTGTCTGGGACTGTGTGTCCTCAGGTTTAAATACCTAGCCACCCTAACCAGATGTACAGTTGTCACAGCAACTGGAACTGGTCCAACACATCATTGTCTTCAACAAGTCACTGGTTTCATCCTTACCTTCTCTTTACGTACTGTTACTCCTTGTGAAGACATTGTATGATTGCACTATCTGTTATCTTCACTGAGTGACTGCGTGTTCTGTTTGGCTTCATAATATCTTCCTACCTGATCCTTACTACATTGCTGCTCTTAGTCATTGTTCTTTCACTCTATTGAATACTTGACTATGGCTTGCCTCATGTAGTCTACCTTCCGCTGCAGGGTAATAGGTTTATTTCTATTGTTTGTCTTCATAACTTCCATGTTTTGAAGACTTTCATAAAAATCGCCTATTCACCCCCCCTCTAGTCGATATAACGCACTTTCAGTTGGTATCCGAGAAAGGTACTCCCTTGTTCTGTGTGATTCGGTTTAACCACCTGGAGTTTTAGCTATGTCGACTGCAGGGATAATCAAAGTCTCCGCTGCGTGCCCCGTCTTCGATGGAACTGAATATCCCTACTATAAGAATAAGATGCGCATGCATCTTGAAGCCATTGACGTCGACCTATGGTATGTCGTCAAGAATGGCTTTCCCAAGGCTGGAGAAGGTGTCACTGCTGCTGACGTCAAGAAGTTCGTTCAACTGGACTCTACTGCCAAGAATATCATCTGTGGTCATCTGACCAAAGGACAGTATGGCCGCGTGAGTGCTTTGGAAACATCTAAGCTAGTCTGGGACTGGCTCTCCAAGGTCAACGAAGGCGTCTCAACCCAGAGAGATCAAAGAATCAGTGTCCTTCGCAACCTCTTCAACCGCTTCAAGAGAAATGACAATGAGAATGTCCAGCTCACATTTGATCGACTCACTGACATCACGAATGAGCTTCAAGCCCTTGGCGCTACTGAGATCACCAAGCATGAAGTCGTCAAGACACTACTGAGATCACTTGACAGTTCGTTTGACACCCTAGCCCTGATGATTCAAGAACGTCCTGATTTCAAGACACTCGAGCCATCTGACATACTTGAGAGGCTCAACACACATGAGTTTCAGCTTTCTGAGAAAAGAGATATCTACGGTCCAAACTATGGGCGAACTCGTGCCTTGAAGGCAAAAGCTATCTCCTCATCTGAAGAAGAATCTGACAGCAGTTCTGATGATCCTGAAGACATTGGAAGGGAACTTGCTATGCTTGTGAAGAAGTTCCAAAAATTCACCAAGAAGAAAGGCTTCAGAAAGTCTTCCCGATCAAGCTCAAGGAATGATGAAGCTTCTGCTCATGACTACAAGAAGAAAAAATGTCACAAGTGCAAGAAACCTGGCCACTTCATCTCTGAGTGTCCGCAGTGGGACAATGAGAACAAAAAGAAGAAGAAGAGCAAGGAATATGACTCTGACGACAAGAAGAAGAAGAAATACTCAAAGTCTTCTTCCAAGTCTTCTTCAAAGTCTTCATCACATAAGAAGAGCTCATCTGCCAAGGCACGTGCGTTTGTTGGCTAGGAAATGGATTCAGAGGAGGAGTCCGCTTCTGAGGAGGCGGAGGTGGAGTCTGAGGAGGAGTCCGATTCTAGCGTCGCAAGTCTGGCTACAGCATACGTTGCCAAGTCCATCTTCAAGACTGAAGACAATGACCTCATCACCGACACCAATGCAAATGACAAGGACTACTCCGCTCCTACCTACTGCTTCATGGCACGCGGTGCCAAGGTAAACACACGCACTACTCACTATCAAACATCTAGTTATGATGACTCTGATTGTGGTTCAAAACCCAGCTACAAAACACTTGCTAAAATTGCAACTGAACAACAGAAAGCCATGGAACATATTCAAAAACTGTTAGACAAAAGCGATGATCTGTTAGGCGCTGAAATGACTCGATCTGAGTCCTTAATTGAAGACATAAAAAATCTTCACGCTAAGTATGAGGAACTTGAAAGTCATCATGTAACGCTCTCAACAACTCATGAAAAGCTTTCCTATGATTATCTTCAAAGGAAGCAAGATCTTGAGAAATTGAGAGCGGCTCATGAAGATCTTCAAAAGGAAAATGAGTCACTTCACGCCAAACAGATCAGTTCCGCTCAGGAAGGATTTGAACCACCATGTCTTAAATGCATTGAGCGTGATAATGCTACTACTGTTGCTGAATGTTGTACTGCTGCTACTGTTGCAATATCTTCAACTGTTGATGTGGGAACTAACCCCTCTGCTGAGGATTCCACTGCTATTGCTGATGAGAATGCTAGGTTGAAGACATTGCTTGAAACAGGGATGTACAAAAGTCTTAAAGGGCATCAGACACTATGTGATGTCCTCAAAAAACAGATCTTGAACCGAAACCCGAGGAAAGAGGGTGTTGGGTTCGTAAGGAAAATGAATGCTGATGGCTCTTACTGGAAACCTGAGCAGTACCCCAAAACCACATGGGTTGCTGCAAAGGAATCTTCAGCAGATCTATCCAATCTATCTGGCTTCTCTTGTGCAAACCCCATTGTCATTGATGAATCCTTTGATGCAAACTATAAACTGTTTAAGAATCAGAATGGTGAAGTGTTTGCTAGGTACATTGGTACTAACTGCAGGAATGGACCGCCTATGAAGAAGATCTGGGTTCCGAAAAAGTGTCTGGAGAATCTTCCTGTGAATGTCATCATGACACCACACGTGAAGAAGACAAACCTCAGACCACAGGCTTCATACGGTCCAAAGGCTTCATACAGACAGAGGACTCACTTGAGTCGCACTAACGCAAATGTTTTGCAGGGAAACCATACTCAGGCCTATGAGTATGAGCGCGGTTCATCAAACCGCCATGTTCATAAGACCAAGAACTATTCTGCGTATTCTTATGAGTACTATTGTCCGTCTGCAAGACTTTTTGCTAGGGCTCCAAAGCCAAAATTCTCAGACGCTGCACTTAGACTTATTGCTTCTAAGCCACCCTTGAAGATGTGGGTGGCTAAGAAAGCTTAACTCTCTTTTGCAGGGAAAGGTCTCCAGCAGAAAACCAAAATCGTTTGACGCTATTGCTGGGGACCTTAAACATCTTGTAGGGCGCAAGATCAAATGCCCGAATGGTCTTACTATGTACTTCGTTCCTGAATCGCTTGCTACTCTCCCTATCAGTCCTAATCTCGATCTAAGCTTTCATAACCCACTGGTTCGTCAAATGTTTTTGCTTCACAATTCTCTTCGTGAAGCCTATCCCCCTAACTGCACTGTAGGGTACGACACCAGTGTCTTCAGAATGGATTATTGATAGTGGGTGTACAAATCACATGACTGGCAAAAGAAGCCTTCTTATGGACTCAACCTTACGTCCATCCGATAAGAGTCACATCACATTTGCTGACCCTGGTAAAAGTAAGGTATTGGGTCTAGGTAGAGTTGCAATCTCAAAGGATCAACACATGGATAAAGTCATGCTTGTTGAATCCCTTGGCTTCAACTTAATGTCTGTCTCAATGCTTTGCGATTTGAACATGATTGTAATATTTGGAAAATATCGCTGCCTTGTTCTAATGGAATCTGACAAGTCTCTAGTGTTTGAAGGGTATCGGAAAGATGACTTGTACGTGGTAGATTTCTCAGCAGGACCACAACTTGTCGTATGTCTTCTAGCAAAGGATTCAGAATGCTGGCTCTGGCATTGGAGGCTAGGGTATGCCGGCATGAGGAACCTCCACACCCTTGCAAAGAAGAAGCATGTCATAGGCATCGAGGGCGTCAAGTTCAAGAAAGATCACTTATGCGGTGCCTGTGAAGCAGGGAAGATGACGAGGGCCAAACATCCCTCGAAGACAATCATGACAACCACTCGACCCTTCGAACTGCTCCACATGGATCTTTTCGGTCCCACTCATTACTCAACTCTTACTACTACTGATTACCTCTATGGCTTTGTTATTGTTGATGATTATTCTAGATATACTTGGGTGCACATAATCCTCTACAAGACTGAAGTGCAGGATGTCTTCAGACGCTTCACAAATCGAGCTATGAACAATTATGGCGCCAAGATAAAGCACATCAGAAGTGACAATGGCACTGAATTCAAGAACACTGGCCTTGATACATATCTTGATACCTTGGGCATCACACATGAATTCTCAGCCCCGTACACGCCATAGCAGAATGGCGTCGTCGAACGCAAGAACAGAACACTCATTGAGATGGCCAGAACGATGCTAGATGAATACAAGACCCCACGAAAATTTTGGCCTGAAGCCATTGATACTACGTGCCATACAATCAATCATGTTTATCTTCACAATCTTCTGAACAAGACATCTTATGAGCTCCTTACTGGCAAGAAGCCAAATGTCAGTTACTTCAGAGTATTTGGTGCCATGTGCTGGATCAAGGATCCACATCACACTTCAAAATTTGCACCAAAAGCACATGAGGGTTTTATGCTTGGATATGGAAAGGATTCGCACTCCTATAGAGTCTTCAATATCTTTCTCTATAAAGTGGTTGAAACAGTGGATGTGCGATTTGATGAGACTAACGGTTCACAAAGAGAGCACCTGCCAAATGTGCTAGATGAAGTTCCATCCAGCGAATCAATCAAGCTAATGGGAACTGGAGAAATCATACCCTCTGAAGCTTAACCTGAAGAGGAACTTATCATCTCCGCACCTGATCAACCTGAAGACAATGCTCAGTCTGAAGACAATCCCACTAACAATGACAATGATCAGCAAGAGCAAAATCTTCGCCCTGTACATCCTCGTGTTGCTAATGAAGTGCAGATTGAGAGAATAATTGATAGCATCAGTGCACCTGGTCCGCTTACTCGTTCAAGGTCAACTCAGCTGGCAAATTTCTGTGGGCACTTCACATTCGTCTCAATAACAGAACCCAAGAAAGTTGAAGAAGCCTTCATGGAACCTGAATGGATTCAAGCTATGCAAGAAGATCTTCAACAGTTTGAGCTGAATAATGTATGGGAACTGGTTAAGCATCCTGATCCTCGGAAGCACAACATAATTGGCACCAAATGGATATACCGCAACAAGCAAGATGATCATGGTCAAGTTGTCCGAAACAAATCTCGCCTCGTTGCTCAAGGATATACTCAAGTGGAAGGCATTGACTTCGATGAAACATTTGCTCCCGTGGCTCGACTTGAAGCCATACGCATACTGCTGGCCTATGCAAATCGTCATAACATACTTCTATATCAAATGGATGTGAAGAGTGATTTTCTCAATGGCAAGATTGAAGAAGAAGTGCATGTTGCACAACCGCCTGGCTTTGAAGATCCAAAACATCCTGACATGGTATACAAGCTCAACAAGGCACTGTATGGCCTCAAACAAGCCCCTCGGGCTTGGTATGACACACTCAAATACTTCCTAAAGAGCAAAGGCTTCATACCTGGTTCCCTCGACCCCACTCTCTTCACGAAGACATATGATGGTGAACTATTTGTGTGCCAAATATATGTGGATGACATTATCTTCGGCTGCACCAATCAGAAGTATAGTGAAGAGTTTGGATATATGATGCAAGAGCAATGTCAGATGTCCATGATGGGAGAGCTGAAGTTCTTCCTCGGTCTCCAAATACGACAGCAACGCAATGACATCTTCATATCTCAAGAGAAGTATCTAAAAGATTGCCTGAAGAAGTTTGGTATGCAAGACTGCAAAGGCTTCACGACGCCAATGCCAGCCAAACATCATCTGGGTCCCGATGACAATGGTAAAGAGTTCGATCAAAAGGTATACCGCTCCATGATTGGTTCTTTACTTTATCTATGTGCATCTAGGCCAGATATTATGCTTAGTGTTTGCATGTGTGCTCGATTCCAAGCGGCACCAAAGGAGTCGCATCACTTAGCTGTGAGGCGAATTCTTCGATATTTGGCTCACACCCCAACTCTAGGATTATGGTATCCAAAGGGCTCAGAGTTTGATCTGGTTGGATTCTCGGATGCTGATTATGCTGGTGACAAGGTGGATCGCAAGTCTACATCAGGCACATGTCATTTTCTAGGATGATCACTTGTATGTTGGTCTTCAAAGAAGCAGAACTGTGTATCTCTCTCCACTGCTGAATCTGAATACATTGCTGCTAGATCTTGCTGCGCTCAGCTTCTGTGGATGAAGCAAACACTCAAGGACTATGGCATTCATCTGAAGCAAGTGCCACTCTACTGCGACAATGAAAGCGCCATCAAGATTGCCAACAACCTAGTTCAGCACTCAAAGACAAAGCACATTGAAATTCATCATCACTTTCTCAGAGATCATGTTGTGAAGGAAGATATTGATATCATACACGTCAACACTGAAGAGCAATTGGCAGATATCTTCACCAAGCCCTTGGATGAGAAGAGATTATGCAAGTTACGGTGTGAGCTAAATATCTTGGAATCCTCAAATGTCCTGTGATTCGGCACACATCCTAACACTTATGCATATTGATGACTTAGATGTGCAACACACGAAGAAAAGTATATCTTGAATCAATGAAGACATACATTCTAAGTGTGAATACATTAATGTGGAATTTGACTTCAGAGCGCCACGATAATTGTGCGCCATGTCTGGGTCTAATACTTCCTATACGGTGGGTAACGCCACCACCAAACTTTCTGTTTGAAGTGCTTCACTCATGGTGTTACATTAGCTATGTCTTCACATTTGGTTTGGCTTCAATCTCAACATGTCTTCATGATTATCTTCACTATGTTGATTATATATATACATATACTAGTGTTCTGTCCTCTACAACATTCATTTATAGCTATGTCTTCTTGTTGAATCTTTTGAACTAAGTGAATGTGATCGGACCCTAACCTCTCGATGCTTTCTATCTCAAACTCTATCTCTCCAAATCATATGCATTCTATTGAAACTGTCGAATGTCTTCTATGCGTCCTTGTCAGCAGAAGATACAGAGACAACCATTAAGTCCGTTTTCAATGCTCATTCCTTCACCTGAAACCCGGAGAAGTGGGAACGACCACCCGACAATCCAGGCATGCATGGGACATGGAACAACCCCCGATATGCTGCATGACGGCCATGTGCCCATCAGATGTGAATCGCCAGGGGCACCTGTGTAATAACACAGTGCCGCCCCTGTACCTATAAATACACGCCTCACCACAGTCATTATCTCTTCTTCCACTCTCGCACGAACCCTAGCGCCACCGCTAGCACTCGACGACGCCGGCGATGAAGCGCTTCGCTACCGCAACCTCTCCGACGCCGTCTTCACGCCGACCGCGGACATCGTCCTCTCCGCCGTCGCCGTAGGTGTCCTCGGTCGCCAAGTTAGGGCACGGAAGATCGAACTGCTCGGCCTCCTCTTCCACTCCGTCTAGCAGTTCTTCGTGTGGTAAATAAAACCTCCTTTTTACGGCCCCCTTTGATCCTATAGCTTTACCACTTTCTACCACAAGCAGTTTCTATTCACACAAGATGGAACTCTTTCATACTGCATCTCATAACATGCCTAATATATTCACTTATGCTTCACAAAGTAGTTAGATTCATCACTTGTACTGATCTGTGGATTCGTACAAATCTGGAACCAACTCCTTATCTATGAGTGAATGTCTTCGCACGATGAGGTCAATGTCTTCTAAACTGATTTATCTTCAAAAAATCTTCTGAGAATGCATATGACCTCTTCCCCTTCCCTCGCACCTTAATGCTGTCACAGGTACATGTCCGTGGGAGAATCCTTTGGTTCTCATAGTCTGCATTCATTTGCAGAATTCTTACAGCATCACATAAATTCTCCCAAGCCAATTCCTGTTTGTCCAGCCAGCGAAAACCTTTGAAGCCTCTGAACGTATTGAAGCCTTTCAGATTAAGGTTCATGGCTTCAGAAAAATCAGCAAGGAAGGGTGGCAGAAAGCATCGAGGAGAAACATCAAGAGATCTGCCCGATGACCTCTCAGTGCTGTACAAGGCAGATCCTGAAGAGGATTACAATCAGCGCAAGACACGAATCCAATGGATTCGACGCTATTGGGCAGAACAGTGGTTCAAGTACAGATCTGTGACCAAGGAATATTCTGAAAAGAATGCCATCAAGCGACCATGGGGAGACATCCTCTACAAAAATCTTCAACCCAGGACCAGAGATGAAGCCATTGAACAAGGCTTCTATCCCTGCATGGTCCGTGGACCACAGCCTGCGGATGCTGACCCATCATCACTGCTATGGTGTCGTGACGACATTCTGTTCAAGCGCAACTTCCAGTTTGCCCAGAACTCAGCAAAGCAGAACAAGAAGACATTGGGACTAGACTTCAACCCTGGTCCTTCTGCTCCAAGGGCTGACGGCACACGTGATGCAGAACCCAATGTCGTTGGTCCTTTCTACAACCTTGAAGGTCTCATCACCCATATCTTGGTTCAAGGGACAACCGTGAATGAGCCTGCAGATGACGCTGAATCAGATGAAGTGCCTGTAGCGCTGAAGCCAAAGAAGCTGAAGCAGCCAAAAGCTTCAAAGCCTGCCTCTGCTCCAAAACTCTTATGGGAGAAGCCACTGGCAACTGCACCTCCTAAAGATAGTGTACAATCTGAAGATTTGTCACGCATCTCCAAGCCCCAGAAGGTCAAGATGCCTCTACCACACACCAGCCAAGAGCTAACAGCTGCTGCCATTCTGCGCAGTGATGCCATTGATCTGTCAAGTGATGAAGATCTTGCAGATGACGTTCTTGAGCAACTCATCAAGAGCAAAGAAGGAGCAGAAATCTTCAATGATCTGCCTCTCTTCGATGTAACAATCATCCACAACTTCATTGATGAATGGTTTGACACGCCAAACATCAGCTTCGAAGATCTGCAACTACCCATTGGCTTCAGTGTCGCCTTCCATGGCGCCATTGCTTCAGAGTTAGCTATTGCCCAGCGCATTGTTGAACTGAAGCAAAAGATTGACTATGAAAAGGCTCAGTTCAAGAATCATATGGCCAAGCTCAGCGTGCAAGAGGTGAAGAACTTCAAAATTATGCTGCACGAGCTCAAGGAAGCCTTTCTCAAGAAACATGCAGAAGCTCAGGGTTCTCGTGAACGCATGAAGGTTCTGGCTGACAGATGTGTGCAAGCCTACAATGAGGCTGAGAAGCGCAAGGCCCTTGGGCGTCCTGGCATCGACCCCAGGATGGCCGCAAAGAATAAGAAGAAGCCCGCTACGGCTGAACCTGACGCACCAAGGCAGGAAGCAGATCCCATAGTCTTCCCAACTAGAATGACTGGCTCGAAGCCAAAAAGCCGGTCAACCGCTTCAGAGCTCAAGAAGACGAGGACTGCTGAGGCTGAAGCCAGGAAGAGGAAACATCCTGAAGCCTCTCCTACTGCCCCCTCCAAGAAGAAGAGGAAGACCAAGAAAGAACAGGCTGCTCCCACAGAGCCTTTGATTGTTGAACCCATTTCCATGGTTCGTCCTGACGCTGAACGTCAATTGACAATCCATGAGCCTGCTTTCACAGAGGCTCATAAAGCTAAAGACTTTCCAGCAGCTGATCCCATCCCTGCTGAAGACATTGGTCACCATGACCATGTAGAAGATGGTGCAGTCCTTCCTCAGCTCGAGCACAGCGAACTCATCAGCATTGCTCGTCCTTTGACGCCAATCGCTCAGGATGCTTCATGGGCTGATCGCCCACAAGAGGAAGAAGACTTTGAGGCCCAGCCAACTCCAACTACACAGGCGTTGCCTGCGTTGCGCAGGCTTCGCAAAGGACCTAGGCCTCCAGTCTCTGCGTCTGAAGCTGCAACTGCTGAAGACATTCCGGCTGCATCAGCCGATGAAGAAGAAGTCCCACAAGCTGCTACTCCCTGCCCCACCAAGAAGCGGTTCTCGAGGAGAACGTGATTGTGACCGACCCTCCAGCTTGTCAAGTGGAGGTTGAAAATGTTGAGGCTGCCACCACCACCACCAATGAAGCCACTGACGCTGTCATGGCTGAAGCTAATGTGGAGCCCTCCCCAACAAAAGCATCAGAAGTCAGCGAAGCCACTGATCCCACTGCTTCTGTTCCTGCACCTACTGCCGGTCCCCAGTTCGACTATCATGTTGAGCATAGGCCTCACGTACAGAAGCCAATCCCAAGATTGCCCAGGTTCCCAGGTCCTGCATCAGCACCTGGATCCTTCAATATAAATGGCTTTAGAGCAGACAACACATTCTTCAATAGCCCCAGGAATCCCTACTCAAGGGAAAGAATATCATCTGATTGGTTCTGGAGCTATCCGCAGTGAAGCTATTACTCCTGCATTCTATACAATCAAGGTCGCATCTTCCGACACAAGCGTCTTGACATTGAAGCTATAGCTGGTCTGCCCTGTCTGGAAGAAGCTCTGGATTGCTTCAAAGAAGTTGGATTGCTGCCATTCATCACTCACCAAGAGCATTGGAATGAAGAGTTGCTGCTCCAATTCTATGCCACACTTCACATCCGCGGGTATAACAGAGATCCGAAGACTTGGGTCCTGGAGTGGATGACAGGAAACGTTCATCACGAAGCCAAAGCCTTTGACATCATTGAGCTCACTGGTCTGCCCACTCCCGGCGATCTCTACGAATCTGGCTGTCAACTTCACAATGAAGCTGTGGAGAGCATCTTTTAGAAGCCTAAACCTAACATGAGTCAGATGCTCAGTATGATGAAGCCATTACCCCAAGATGTTGCATATCCCAAAGAGTTCTTTCTTGAAGACCTAGAGTATCTGCCAAGGACTATTTACCACATCATAAGGCGAACTCTCTGGCCCATCAAAGGGCACTCTCCACATGCCAAGCTTGAAGGTGCAACGAAGACTTTGGTCTTCTATATTCTTCATGGAAAAATGCTTCAATGTCCAGGACTTCTTCATTCGCCAACTTGCTGCATCAGGCTCTGATCTGTTTGGCTTGAAGTTCTATGCCCCATGGGTCATGGGGCTGATCAAACTTCACTCCACTATCTCAGATCAGCCATCTTCTCGCAATCATCGGATTTTTCTGCCTGATGTGGATATGTCTATTGAAGCCATCTATCCTGAGCCTGCCAAGGAACCTCTAAGTCTTCAGAATGCAGAGCATCAGAGTTTTTCTCAGAACATTGAAGGAGTTGAAGCAGTCGCTCGTGTGTATCCTTTGGCTAGCACTACACGTGCACCGCATCCTGCTCTCACTGAAGCCACTGACAGTACAACTGCTCCATGATCCAAGAAGCGCAATCGTGTTCTCAATGACCGAGAGCTTCTTGTGGCTCTTCATCAGAAACAGGATAGGCATCATGACTGGCTGAAGCGTCAAATGCAAAGCCTCTTGGTGGATGTTAATCGCATTCGCAATCTTGCCACCAAGAATGCTTTTGTTGCCCATGAAACCTCTCGCCGCACATGGAAAGGGCTGACACTGATGTGTTCTGAAGATGATCTTCAAGAGGATGGTTTCTCTGAGCGCTTCAAGTTTGACTCCACACCTCCTCGAAGGGCAGTGCTGCGACGAACTCCATCTCTTGAAGACTCTGAGTTCTCTTCCTCTACCGCAACTGTGAATGCCAGAGTGATCGAGGATGAAGACAATGCTACTTCACCACCACCTCCTTCAGCACGCTTCAACTCTGCTCCAAGCTCTTCTGCACCGCCAAACACCACCAACGACCCTGCTGCTTCACCTACTCTTCATGGGCACGAGTAGATGCTCTATGTCTTCAAACCATTTTGGTCCTTACTGACAAAAGGGGGAGAAGCATATGAGTTTGATAGTCTTCAAGCGGGTCCATATGGGCGGGTGCTTTATATTTTGCTTCGTGTTTACAACTCTCGTTTTGATACATTTGGTTCTTTGAGTTGTAACACTTAAAACCCGATGGTCGTCTGCTACTTATTTGCCACCTTGTGATGCGATGATAAATTCCGCATGTGCGACGATAAATTCTGCACTTAGATCATTTTGCAGACGTCCATTTTCCATTATGCATCTCATTATCTTCACATACCCTTTACATGCATAGTGGATTGTCATCATAAGTTGAAGAGGATCTCCACAAGCACAACCTGCCATGTGCATTTGCATTCCAAAAGCAAACTACTTATATGCACATCTTCAGGGGGAGCCCTTGCAACTTATGAAGACAATTCTTTATCCTTTACAATTTCACATATTATATTCCCCGTTGAAAACTTCAACTAGTTTGTCATCAATCACCAAAAAGGGGGAGATTGTAAGTGCATCTAGTGCCACGCCTAGTTGGTTTTGGAGTATTGAAGACAAACCTAGTTGAGGGACTAATGTGTTTGTGAGAATTGCAGGATAACACAGGTAGAAGTCCCTCATTGATTCGGTTTTCCTACCAGAGATGACCCCTAAAAATGTATGAAGACATTGAAGTCAAAGGTGGTATATGAAGACATTCACATTGAAGACTATGACAAGAGAAGACATCACATGAAGCCTATGGAGCTCGAAGACTTAGATCTTTCGTAGTTCTTTTTCTTCTTTGTTGAGTCATAGGAACCACCATACTGTTAAGTGGGGTCCAAGAGAACCATTCAGAATGACTGAGGTGATGCTTAAACAAAACCTATGTCTTCGAGTGAAGACTATGAGAGCGTATCTTGTCCAGAGTCGGACAAGTCAGCTTTGCTTGTAGCCCAAGTAAAGTTGCCGTGTGAGTTTGAAATCTGACCTTTGGAACACGTGTCAGTTCCTTAGTGACCCAGGGTCATTTCGGACAAATCAGGTCGGGTTGCCTAGTGGCTATAAATAGCCCACCCCCTACAACCATAAACGGTTGGCTGCTCAGAGTTAGTGTACGGCTTTTGTCGTTTGAGAGCAACCCACCTCGAAGCATTTGAGAGAGAATTCCTTGCGATGATAAAGCCCTAACCACCCAGAGCCAAAGAGAATTAGGCATCACTTAAGTCTTCTTGTCTGTGTGATCTGAAGAATTATTACACTTGAGGACTGTGCATCCTCCAGCCGGTTAGGCGTAGCGTTCTGAGCATCCAAGAGACATTGTGGATCGCCGGTGAACGAAGTCTGTGAAGGTTTGGGAGTCTACCTTGAAGACTTACCAGAGTGATTGGGCGAGGTCTGTGTGACCTCAGCTCAAGGGGAATACGGTGAGGACTGGGTGTCCTGAGCTGCGTGTTCAGGACTGGGTGTCCGGGACTGTGTGTCCTCAGGTTTAAATACCTAGCCGCCCTAACCAGACGTACAGTTGTCACAGCAACTGGAACTGGTCCAACACATCATTGTCTTCAACAAGTCATTGGTTTCATCCTTACCTTCTCTTTACGTACTGTTACTCCTTGCGAAGACATTGTATGATTGCACTATCTGTTATCTTCACTGAGTGACTACGTGTTCTATTTGGCTTCATAATATCTTCCTACCTGATCCTTACTACATTGTTGCTCTTAGTCATTGTGCTTTCACTCTATTGAATACTTGACTATGGCTTGCCTCATGTAGTCTACCTTCCGCTGCAGGATAATAGGTTTATTTCTATCGTTTGTCTTCATAACTTCCACGTTTTGAAGACTTTCATAAAAATCGCCTATTCACCCCCCCTCTAGTCGATATAATGCACTTTCAGTCACCACGCCGTTGTGCTGACGGAACTCTTCCCCGACATTCTGCTGGATCCGAGTCCGGGGATCGTCATCGAGCTGAATGTGTGCTAGAACTCGGAGGTGTCGTACTTTCGGTGCTTGATCGGTCGGGCCGTGAAGACGTACGACTACATCAACCGCGTTGTGCTAACGCTTCCGCTTCCGGTATATGAGGGTACGTAGGCAACACTCTCCCCTCTCATTGCTATGCATCACCATGATCTTGCGTGTGCATAGGAATTTTTTTGAAATTACTATGTTCCCCAACAGTGGCATCCGAGCCTAGGTTTTATGCGTTGATGTTATGCACGAGTAGAACACAAGTGAGTTGTGGGCGATATAAGTCATACTGCTTACCAGCATGTCATACTTTGGTTCGGCGGTATTGTTGGATGAAGCCGCCCGGACCGACATTACGTGTACGCTTACGCGATACTGGTTCTACCGACGTGCTTTGCACACAGGTGGCTGGCGGGTGTCAGTTTCTCCAACTTTAGTTGAACCGAGTGTGGCCACGCCCGGTCCTTGCGAAGGTTAAAACAACACCAACTTGACAAACTATCATTGTGGTTTTGATGCGTAGGTAAGAACGGTTCTTGCTAAGCCCGTAGCAGCCACATAAAACTTGCAACAACAAAGTAGAGGATGTCTAACTTGTTTTCGCAGGGCATGTTGTGATGTGATATGGTCAAGACATGATGCTAAATTTTATTGTATGAGATGATCATGTTTTGTAACCGAGTTATCGGCAACTGGCAGGAGCCATATGGTTGTCACTTTATTGTATGCAATGCAATCGCGCTGTAATGCTTTACTTTATCACTAAACGGTAGTGATAGTCGTGGAAGCATAAGATTGGCGAGACGACAACGATCCTATGATGGAGATCAAGGTGTCACGCCGGTGACGATGGTGATCATGACGGTACTTTGGAGATGGAGATCACAAGTACAAGATGATGATGGACATATCATATCACTTATATTGATTGCATTTGATGTTTATATTTTATGCATCTTATCTTGCTTTGATTGACGGTAGCATTAAAAGATGATCCCTCACTAAATTATCAAAGTATAAGTGTTCTCCCTGAGTATGCACCGTTGTGAAAGTTCTTCGTGCTGAGACACCACGTGATGATCGGGTGTGATATGCTCTACGTTCAAATACAACGGGTGCAAAACATTTGCACACGCGGAATACTCATGTTAAACTTGACGAGCCTAGCATATAACAGATATGGCCTCGGAACACGGAGACCGAAAGGTCGAGCGTGAATCATATAGTAGATATGATCAACATAGTGATGTTCACCATTGAAACTACTCCATCTCACGTGATGATCGGACATGGTTTAGTTGATTTGGATCACGTGATCACTTAGAGGATTAGAGGGATGTCTATCTAAGTGGGAGTTCTTAAGTAATATGATTAATTGAACTTTAATTTATCATGAACATAGTCCTGATAGTATTAGCATATCTATGATGTAGATCAATAGCTCGCGTTTAGCTCCCATGTTTTATTTTTGATATGTTCCTAGAGAAAACTAAGTTGAAAGATGTTAGTAGCAATGATATGGATTGGATCCGTGATCTGAGCTTTATCCTCATTGCTGCACAGAAGAATTATGTCTTTGATGCACCGCTAGGTGACAAACCTATTGCAGGAGAAGATGCAGATGTTATGAACATTTGGCTAGCTCAATATGATGACTACTTGATAGTTTAGTGCACCATGCTTAAACGGCTTAGAATCGGGACTTCAAAGACGATTTGAACGTCATGGACCATATGAGATGTTCCAGGAGTTGAAGTTAATATTTCAAGCAAATACCCGAGTTCAGAGATATGAAGTCTCAAACAAGTTCTATAGCTAAAAGATGGAGGAGAATAGCTCAAGCAGTGAGTATGTGCTCAGATTGTCTGGGTACTACAATCGCTTGAATCAAGTGGGAGTTAATCTTCCAGATAAAATAGTGATTGACAGAATTCTCTAGTCACCATCACCAAGTTAGTAGAACTTCTGTAGCGACCCGACCCAAATGGATCAAGTGCTTCGTGCTCAGGTGTCATCCCTGGATCAGTAATGCTGACACCACACAGTACATCGAAGGATTTATAGCAGAGTGGCAATCACACACTTATTACATCGTTGTCTCAAAGAGAACTTATTACAATAAATATGGCTTAAGGCCATCTAGTGTCGATAACAGCGGAAGACTTGGAAGATAAATGGGTCCATCAACTCCAACGGCATCACTGAGTATAGAACCACGACCTAAAAGCACCTTACTCGTCGTCTGAAAAGTCTGCAACATGAGAAGTTGCAGCCCGAAAACGGGTCAGCACATGGAATATGCTGGCAATGTAACACATATAGAGTAATGGAATGAAACAGCTATACTATATGCATATATGGCTGGTGGAAAGCTCTATGGTTACAGTTTTGCGTAAAGCCAATTTTTCCCTACTGCAAAGGAATAAATTTATTTAACTATCATGGTGGTTGTGAAACATCGAGAATGGTTGACAGCATTCCGATCCCAATTAAGTAAACAATTAAAACCCAACAACATTAATTAGAAGTAACATGATGAGATTCACATGATATTCAAGTACTAGATAATCAAGTTGTCCATAACCGGGGACACGACTAATCATGATTAGTTTGTACACTCTGCAGAGGTTTGCGCACTTTTCCCCACAAGACTCGATCGCCTCCGTTTGGTTTCTCGCACTACACGGTGTTTGAGAAACGGATGACCGAGACACAGTCTTTCAGAAGCGCTAGCACCTTACATGTGGGTAGACCGGTACACCTACTTTCCCCTACATCTGCTAGTCTACCCGTAAGAGTTCGCACAACTTAGTCAACTACGCCAGAGCCCATAATGGCTTGTGGCTGCACACGGAAGTTTCTAGCATGAAAGATCTTATGATCCCCTTGAGCCTGGGTGGCGGTCCGAAATAAAAATAGGCAAGTCCTGATAGACATCAGGTGCCTCAATCCACCCAGATGCATGTTTAAGTTGCCACCTTAGATAAACCATTAAAATTATCAACTCACATCTGTCATGGATATCACTCACCCAATCCACGTCTACTAGCATAGCATGGCATAATAAGCAAACGTAGAAGTAACTCCCAAAGGTTTCATAATAATACAGGTAATAGGTACTACCTCATCTACTTCCCATCCCTTAATTTAATTAGATCCTAATCATGCAATGTGAGAGGATTGATCTAATGCAATAAAACATGGGTTGTAGAAAAGGTATGATCAAAGTGTTACTTGCCTTGATGATGATCCGCGAGACCTAGGGTTTCGAAGTAACAAGCGGCGCAATCCGGGTGATCTATCGCAGACAAACAACAAGCATACAATGAGTACTCATCTAATGCACAGGTAAAACTCGAACAAGAGAACGAACCAGAAAGTTCAACTTAAGAACTCCGGTTGCAAAGAAAGAACGAACCAACCAAAGAAACGGAGAACAAACGGCGGAAGAAACCAACTCGGTTCTAGCAGGTTGAACTAGGTCAAATTTTACCGGGGCAAAAACTTGTTCAAGTTGATTAGATGGAACGGCGGTTTCGAAACGAAACTCCAGGCGCTTGAATCACATGATTCCGATAAACGAGCGAGAAGAAAGACTAGAACGAAGATCGGATCTGAGATCGCGATCGGAAAGAACGCGGGATAAAACCGATGAGAAAGAAAACGAAGAGCGGTTAAATGAATGGACGTCGCTAACCGGGAAAGAATCGGTGATCGCGTTCGTTGAGACAAACGGTCCGAAAGAAGAACGAAAACCGATCTAGGGTTTTCGGAAAAGAAACCGAAAAAGAAACGGAAAACCGATCTAGGGTTTCGGAAGAAAACCGAAACAAAAATCGGAAGAAAAAGAAAAGAATCAGGGAGAAAACGGAACGGTTCTTTTAGGAAAAACCGGACCGAGGAAGAAAAAGAGAGGCGTGGCTACCTTGGGAGGCGGGCTCCGGGCGGCGGCGGCTAAGGGCGGTGGCGGCGGCTTAGGCGCGGGGCGACGCGGCTATGGCGGCGGCTTGGGGCTGCGCGCTGCTGCTTGCTGCGGCTTAGGAGGAGAGGGGCTTGGGGTTTTGATGTGAGGAGAGGGGGGGTGTGGGGGTATTTATATTGGTGAGGGGAGGGGGTTTCTTGGGGTAGGGGACAAGAAATAGAGTAGGAAATGGAAAGAAAAAGAGGAAACGGAGTAGGACTAAAGTCCTACTAGGAATCAAAAAGGGGCGGCGGCAGCTCCTGCCTCTGGCGCCTGGCGCGCGCGATGGCCTGGCGCGGCCGGCTGCCTGCGCTGGGGAGGCGGTGGCTGGCCTGGGCCTTGGCCCGGCTGGCCTGCGGGATTTTTTTTAAACGGTTCCACGCACAGAAAAGCAAAAGAAAACTAACTAAACAAACTCCGAAAAACCTAAAGTAAATTTTCCCCGACTCCTGACAACGAGTCGAACAAAATGAACTTTACTCCGGGCCTAAAATGCAATTTTCGAAAACGCGCATTTTTCCCTATCCAAAGAAAACAAACAAACTCCGGCAAACAAAATTTGATCTATTTATTAAATCTTCATTTTTCTTCAATTTTGGGAAAGTCATATTATTCCCTCTCTTATATTTTTGATATCAGAAAAATTATTAAAGATGAAATAAATAAATCAAATGATCCTCTTTTCAAATTCGAGAAAACTCTCAAATATGAAAATAATGAAATCTCCAACTCTCTCCGAAGGTCCTTGAGTTGCGTGAAATTTCTAGGATCAACCAAAATGCAAGAAAAATATGTTATGTATGATGATCTAGCATATAACATTCCAAATTGCAAATTTGGGATGTTACAAACCTACCCCCCTTAAGATGAATCTCGCCCTCGAGATTCGGGTTGGCTAGAAAATAGGTGAGGGTGGTCCTTGAGCAAATCTTCTTCTCTCTCCCAGGTGGCTTCATCCTCTGAGTGGTGGTTCCACTGAAGTTTGCAAAACTTGATAACCTTGCTGCGGGTAACTCTGCTGGCAAAATCGAGAATCTTGACTGGCTTCACCTCATACGTTAAGTCGTCCTTCAACTGAATCGCTTCGAGTGGCACGGTATCTCTTAGTGGTACCTCCGCCATCTCGGCGTGACACTTCTTCAGCTGAGAAACATGGAATACATCATGAACTCTTGACAGTCCCTCTGGTAATTCCAACTTATAAGCGACTTCTCGCATACGTTGCAAGATCCTATACGGTCCAACGAAACGCGGTGCTAACTTTCCCTTAACTCCAAAACGCTTAACTCCTCGAAGTGGGGATACTCGGAGATAAACTCTGTCTCCGGTTTCGTAGACTGTCTCCTTGCATTTAGAATCTGCGTAGCTCTTCTGCCTGGACTGGGCTACCTTGAGCCTATCGCGAATCAACTTTACTTTCTGTTCAGACTCCTTAATCAAATCTGGTCCAAAGAATTGACGGTCTCCAACTTCGTCCCATGACAACGGTGTCCTGCACCTCCTTCCGTATAATGCTTCGAAAGGTGCCATCTTCAAACTGGTTTGGTAACTGTTGTTATAAGAAAACTCCGCATACGGCAAGTTATCGTCCCAGCTAGATCCATAATCTAGTGCACAAGCTCTCAGCATATCTTCCAGAATCTGATTGACTCTCTCGGTCTGTCCATCTATCTGCGGATGAAAAGCTGTGCTGAACTCTAGTCTGGTATCCAAAGTTTCATGCAACTGATTCCAAAACTTTGAGGTAAATTGGGTTCCTCTATCTGATACGATACTCCTCGGAACTCCATGCAAACAAATGATCCTAGTCATGTATATCTTTGCCAACTTAGCACTGGTGTAAGTGGTCTTAACTGGAATAAAATGTGCTACCTTCGTCAAACGATCAACTACTACCCATATCGAGTCGTAGCCTGATTTTGTCCTGGGTAGTCCTGTGATAAAATCCATGGCTATCTTATCCCACTTCCATTCGGGTATCGGCAATGGTTGTAACAATCCTGCTGGCTTCTGATGCTCTGCCTTTACTCTCTGACATACGTCACAAACTGCTACATATGCTGCAATATCCTTCTTCATTCCGGTCCACCAGAATGTTCCCTTCAAATCCAAATACATCTTGGTATTCCCTGGGTGAATCGAATACGGTGAATCATGTGCCTCTTGAAAAATCAACTTCCTGATCTCCGGGTCATTTGGCACATAAACACGGTCCTCAAACCATAGGGTATCGTGCTCATCCTCACGAAATCCCTTTGCTTTTCCTTCGCTCAATTTCTCTTTTATAGCAGCAATCTCCTTGTCAGAATTCTGAGCTTCTCTGATCTTATCCATCAATGTTGACTGAATCTCCAATGCTGCTACAATTCCTCTCGGAACTATTTCCAAACATAGCTCACGAAGGTTTTCTGCTAACTCCTTTGGTACTTCTCCCGTCACTAGGGTGTTGACATGGCTCTTACGGCTCAATGCGTCAGCTACCACATTAGTTTTTCTGGGATGGTAATGCAATCTCATGTCATAATCCTTGATGAGATCCAACCATCTCCTTTGTCTGAGGTTCAACTCCTTCTGCGTGAAAATGTACTTCAAGCTCTTGTGATCCGTGTACACCTCACAATGATTTCCAATGAGGAAATGTCTCCACGTTTTCAATGCATGCACTACGGCTGCTAACTCCAAATCATGCGTGGCATAATTCAACTCATGAGGCTTCAGTTGCCGTGAAGCATACGAAACAACTCTTCATTCCTGCATAAGCACTGCTCCAAGTCCTCGACGTGAAGCATCGCAATACACCTCATAATCCTTGATCTGATCTGGCAAAATCAATACTGGTGAGGTAACCAAACGTTTCTTCAACTCCTAGAAACTAGCCTCACACTCCTCAGTCCATTTGAACTTAGTATCCTTCTTCAACAACTCCGTCATAGGCTTCGCAATCTTTGAGAAATTCTAAATAAATCTTCGATAGTATCCTGCGAGTCCAAGAAAACTCTGGATCTCTCCAACTGTCGTTGGTGATTCCCATTCGGTTACGGTCTCAACCTTTGTGGGGTCAACTGCTATACCTTCTCCGGATATAACGTGTCCGAGGAATCCAACTTCCTTCAACCAAAACTCACATTTGCTGAATTTGGCATATAACTGATGTTCCCTTAGTTTCTCCAAAACCAAACACAAATGTTCCTTATGCTTCTCTTCATTCTCGGAATAAACCAGGATGTCATCAATGAACACTACGACGAACTTATCCAAAAACTCCATAAACACTTTGTTCATCAAGTTCATAAATTAGGCAGGTGCGTTAGTCAATCCAAATGACATAACGGTATACTCATACAGTCCATATCTCGTAGTGAATGCTGTCTTAGGTATGTCCTGCTCCCGAATCTTCAATTGATGGTACCCTGATCGCAAATCGATCTTGGAAAACACTTTAGCTCCTTGCAACCGATCAAACAGATCATTAATCATTGGCAGTGGGTACTTATTCTTGATGGTTACTTCATTCAATCCTCGATAATCAACAACCATCCTTAATGATCCATCCTTCTTTTCCACTAGAAGTACGGGTGATCCCCAAGGCGAAGAACTTGGGCGAATGTAACCTTTATCCAATAACTCCTTAATCTGGTTCTTAATTTCCTCCAAATCCTTTGCTGGCATCCGGTACGGTCGCTTCGATATTGGGCCTGTACCTGGCAATAACTCAATCAAAAACTCAATGTCTCTATCCGGTGGCATGCCTGGTAATTCCTCAGGAAATACATCAGGAAAATCCTTCACCACTGGTACTTCCTCTTGCACAACGCCTGTTAGGCAGTTCACTTGTGTCCTGTTTGGCACATGCCGGGATACATACTTGATCCTTCTTCCTTCTGGTGTGGTAAGCAAAATTGTCTTACTGGCGCAATCGATGTTTCCTCCATACATCGACAGCCAATCCATACCAAGAATCACATCCAGACCTTGGGATTCCAGAATAATTAAATCCGTTGGGAAAACATGCCTTCCTATAGTTAATGGTACTTGGAAACATCCTTGTCTGGCCATGTACTCTGCTCCTGGCGAGCTTACTAGCATAGGTGTTTTAAGAATCCTAGTGGGCAGGCTATACTTTTCCACAAATCCCCTTGATATGTATGAATGCGATGCACCAGTATTGAAAAGAACGAGTGCGGTAAATGACTTAACCAAAAACTTACCGATTACTGCATCGGGTTGATCTTCAACCTCCTCCACATTAACGTGGTTCACCTGTCCTCTATTGAAAGGGTTCGGCTTCTTCCTAGAGCTTCCATTGCCATTTCCATTCTGGCCTTCAGGACATTCATTGGCATAATGTCCGGTCTTGGAACACTTGAAACAGGTGACTTGACTCAGATCTTTCTTGGTTGGGGTCGATGGGGTGGTCCGGTTCTGGCCGTTGCTTCCTCCATTCCCATTACCATTCTTGTGGCCATTATGGTTGTGCGAACTACCTCCTCCATGGGTATGCTGAAACTGAAATCCCAGTTTAGGGGCAAAACGAGGCTTCTGCTGGGCTCCAGAGTTATACTTCCCCTGTCCATACTTCCTCTTACGGTTTTCAATCTGCTGTTGCTTTCCTTCAATCATGATGGCACGATCTACCAACTCCTGGTAGTTGTTGAAACTTGCTACCATCAATTTCATGCTTAGTTCATCATTCAGTCCTTCCAGAAACTTCTCCTGCTTAGCTGCATCCGTAGCAACGTCATCCGGGGCATAACATGCTAACTTGCTGAAATCGTCAACGTACTGGCCAATTGTCCTTCCTCCTTGGCGTAAGTTGTGAAACTCACGCTTCTTCATGGCCATAGCTCCTGCTGAAACATGGGCAGTGCGGAAAGCCTGCTGAAACTGATCCCATGTGACAGTGTCAACTGGGTAAGTGGCTGTGAAATTCTCCCACCATGCTGCCGCGGGTCCGTCAAGCTGGTGAGCGGCAAACTTCACTTTCTCACCATTCGTGCATCCTGCAGTGGTCAACTCCCTTCCTATCTTGCGGAGCCAATCGTCTGCTACTATTGGCTCGGTGCTACTGGAAAACACCAGCGGATTCAGCCTAAGGAAACGGGCTAAGTGGTCAACAGGTGGTGGTGGTGGTGGGTTGTTGTTGTTGTTGTTCTGCTGGTTCTGGACTAACATCTGCATCAACTGAGTGAGTTTCGGTGGGAATCCATTGTCACGTCTCGGAGGCATCTGAGGGTTTTAGAAAAGACGAGAATTGAGAATAGAGTGAGGTCTAAAGGGAAAACACTACCCCAATGCACATGAGCAAAAGCACACAAAATCACTTCATTCAATCAAACAAGGGCTTACCAACGGTCTAACTATCGCAAAAGTGCTCGAACTAATGTTTACAGGGGAGAATACTACTACTATCTGGTGGTCATCTAGAAATTTGAACCGGTGGAAGACTCCATGATATCTGCTCCAGCTTCGTCTTCAAAGTCGGGTTCACTTGGATCCGAATCGGTGTCGTCGATGATGATGTAGTTGTCCGGACATGTGACGCACATGTCTTCCTTCCTGGATGCTAACTTCCCCTTGAGTTCTTCAATCTCCTGCTTAAGATCACCATTGTGTCTCGCTAGAGCTACGACCTCGTCCATGTAGTCCTTGCGTGTAGACTTCAGTTCTCCTTCTAGCTCGATGATCCTTGCCTTCGCATTCTTCAACTCTATCATATCATTGCACATCTGATTCTCGTGGCGTCGAATGTGCTGGTTTAACTCCTGGATGAATGATGCAATGGATCTATCCTTCTTGGTGCTGACTAACTCCCATTGTTCATCTCGGCGTCCGCAAATCTGGTAGATAGTGTCCTTGAGGTCTTCTTGATAAACTTCTCCAATGCGTCCTATGGTGATATGAGCTGCCATGCTCTTTCCCAGACTCCAGGTTGGTGCATTGAAAACACTATCTATAGGCTTCGTGATGGGCACGAATGTTCTTCCCAGAACGTGAGCTTGAATCTTCCAGCGCTCCTCTTCAGGCAGAGTGGCGTTGAAGGTTCCCGTGAAGCTTGGTAATCCAATGTTCAGGTACTTGGTGACTTCCTTCAAGTGAAATCCAAAAGGTGTGCCTTCATCCGGTTGAGCGTACTTAATCTTCGCGTTCGTCATCCTAAAAGAGTAGAAGAGATGAGGAGTTAGAAAATGAGAAAAGAATGGTAATCTATGGCTTTAACTTAGTGGTCGTGTCCTACAGTCAGCGTGTGCTCTGATACCATCTCTGTAGCGACCCGACCCGAATGGATCAAGTGCTCTGTGCTCAGGTGTCATCCCTGGATCAGTAATGCTGACACCACACAGTACATCGAAGGATTTATAGCAGAGTGGCAATCACACACTTATTACATCGTTGTCTCAAAGAGAACTTATTACAATAAATATGGCTTAAGGCCATCTAGTGTCGATAACAGCGGAAGACTTGGAAGATAAATGGGTCCATCAACTCCAACGGCATCACTGAGTATAGAACCACGACCTAAAAGCACCTTACTCGTTGTCTGAAAAGTCTGCAACATGAGAAGTTGCAGCCCGAAAACGGGTCAGCACATGGAATATGCTGGCAATGTAACACATAGAGAGTAATGGAATGAAACAGCTATACTATATGCATATATGGCTGGTGGAAAGCTCTATGGTTACAGTTTTGCGTAAAGCCAATTTTTCCCTACTGCAAAGGAATAAATTTATTTAACTATCATGGTGGTTGTGAAACATCGAGAATGGTTGACAGCATTCCGATCCCAATTAAGTAAACAATTAAAACCCAACAACATTAATTAGAAGTAACATGATGAGATTCACATGATATTCAAGTACTAGATAATCAAGTTGTCCATAACCGGGGACACGACTAATCATGATTAGTTTGTACACTCTGCAGAGGTTTGCGCACTTTTCCCCACAAGACTCGATCGCCTCCGTTTGGTTTCTCGCACTACACGGTGTTTGAGAAACGGATGACCGAGACACAGTCTTTCAGAAGCGCTAGCACCTTACATGTGGGTAGACTGGTACACCTACTTTCCCCTACATCTGCTAGTCTACCCGTAAGAGTTCGCACAACTTAGTCAACTACGCCAGAGCCCATAATGGCTTGTGGCTGCACACGGAAGTTTCTAGCATGAAAGATCTTATGATCCCTTTGAGCCTGGGTGGCGGTCCGAAATAAAAACAGGCAAGTCCTGATAGACATCAGGTGCCTCAATCCACCCAGATGTGTGTTTAAGTTGCCACCTTAGATAAACCATTAAAATTATCAACTCACATCTGTCATGGATATCACTCACCCAATCCACATCTACTAGCATAGCATGGCATAATAAGCAAACGAAGAAGTAACTCCCAAAGGTTTCATAATAATACAGGTAATAGGTACTACCTCATCTACTTCCCATCCCTTAATTTAATTAGATCCTAATCATGCAATGTGAGAGGATTGATCTAATGCAATAAAACATGGGTTGTAGAAAAGGTATGATCAAAGTGTTACTTGACTTGCTGATGATCCGCGAGACCTAGGGTTTCGAAGTAACAAGCGGCGCAATCCGGGTGATCTATCGCAGACAAACAACAAGCATACAATGAGTACTCATCTAATGCACAGGTAAAACTCAAACAAGAGAACGAACCAGAAAGTTCAACTTAAGAACTCCGGTTGCAAAGAAAGAACGAACCGACCAAAGAAACGGAAAACAAACGGCGGAAGAAAACAACTCGGTTCTAGCAGGTTGAACTAGGTCAAATTTTACCGGGGCAAAAACTTGTTCAAGTTGATTAGACGGAACGGCGGTTTCGAAACGAAACTCCAGGCGCTTGAATCACCTGATTCCGATAAACGAGCGAGAAGAAAGACTAGAACGAAGATCGGATCTGAGATCGCGATCGGAAAGAACGCGGGAAAAAACCGATGAGAAAGAAAACAAAGAGGGGTTAAACGAACGGACGTCGTTAACCGGGAAAGAATCGGTGATCACGTTCGTTGAGATGAACGGTCCGAAAGAAGAACGAAAACTGATCTAGGGTTTTCGAAAAAGAAACCGGAAAAGAAACGGAAAACCGATCTAGGGTTTCGGAAGAAAACCGAAACAAAAATCGGAAGAAAAAGAAAAGAATCGGGGAGAAAACGGAACGGTTCTTTTAGGAAAAACTGGACCGAGGAAGAAAAAGAGAGGCGCGGCTACCTCGGGAGGCGGGCTCCGGGCGGCGGCGGCTAAGGGCGGTTGCGGCGGCTTAGGCGCGGGGCGGCGCGGCTATGGCGGCGGCTTGGGGCTGCGCGCTGCTGCTTGCTGCGGCTTAGGAGGAGAGGGGCTTGGGGTTTTGATGTGAGGAGAGGGGGGTGTGGGGGTATTTATATTGGTGAGGGGAGGGGGTTTCTTGGGGTAGGGGACAAGAAATAGAGTAGGAAAAGGAAAGAAAAAGAGGAAACGGAGTAGGACTAAAGTCGTACTAGGAATCAAAAAGGGGCGGCGGCGGCTCCTGCCTCTGGCGCCTGGCGCGCGCGATGGCTTGGCGCGGCTGGCTGCCTGCGCTGGGGAGGCAGTGGCTGGCCTGGGCCTTGGCCCGGCTGGCCTGCGGGATTTTTTTAAACGGTTCCGCGCGCAGAAAAGCAAAAGAAAACTAACTAAACGAACTCCGAAAAACCTAAAGTAAATTTTCCCCGACTCCTGACAATGAGTCGAACAAAATGAACTTTACTCCGGGCCTAAAATGCAATTTTTGAAAACGCGCATTTTTCCCTATCCAAAGAAAACAAACAAACTCCGGCAAACAAAATTTGATCTATTTATTAAATCTTCATTTTTCCTCAATTTTGGGAAAGTCATATTATTCCCTCTCTTATATTTTTGATATCGGAAAAATTATTAAAGATGAAATAAATAAATCAAATGATCCTCTTTTCAAATTCGAGAAAACTCCCAAATATGAAAATAACGAAATCTCCAACTCTCTCTGAAGGTCCTTGAATTGCGTGAAATTTCTAGGATCAACCAAAATGCAAGAAAAATATGTTATGCATGATGATCTAGAGTATAACATTCCAAATTGCAAATTTGGGATGTTACAACTTCGTGATGAACTATGATATGCAAGGGATAACGGAAACGATTCCCAAGCTCTTCGTAATGCTGAAATCGACGAAGGTAGAAATCAAGAAAAATATCAAGTGTTGATGGTAGACAAGACCACTAGTTTCAAGAAAAGGGCAAAGGGAAGAAGTGGAACTTCAAGAAGAACGGCAAGCAAGTTGCTGCTCAAGTGAAGAAGCCCAAGTCTGGTCCTAAGCCTGAGACTAAGTGCTTCTACTGCAAAGGGACTGGTCACTGGAAGCGGAACTGCCCCAAGTATTTGGCGGATAAGAAGAATGGCAAAGTGAACAAAGGTATATTTGATATACAGATTATTGATGTGTATTTTACTAGTGTTCATAGCAACCCCTCGGTATTTGATACGGGTTTAGTTGCTAAGAGTAGTAACTCGAAACGGGAGTTGCAGAATGAACATAGACTAGTTAAGGGTGAAGTGACGATGTGTGTTGGAAGTGGTTCCAAGATTGATATGATCATCATCGCACACTCATTATACTTTTGGGATTAGTGTTGAACCTAAATAAGTGTTATTTGGTGTTTGCGTTGAGCATGAATATGATTTGATCATGTTTATTGCAATACGGTTATTCATTTAAGTAAGAGAATAAATTGTTGTTCTGTTTACATGAATAAAACCTTATATGGTTACACACCCAATGAAAATGGTTCGTTGGATCTCGATCGTAGTGATACACATATTCATAATATTGAAACCAAAAGATGCAAAGTTAATAATGATGGTGCAACTTATTTGTGGCACTGCCGTTTAGGTCATATTGGTGTAAAGCGCATGAAGAAAAACCATGCTGATGGGCTTTTGGAATCACTTGATTATGAATCAGTTGATGCTTGCGAACCATGCCTCATGGGCAAGATGACTAAGACTCCGTTCTCCGGAACAATGGAGCGAGCAACAGATTTGTTGTAAATCATACATACTGATATATGTGGTCCAATGAATATTGAGGCTCGTGGCAGGTATCATTATTTTCTGATCTTCACAGATGATTTGAGCATATATGAGTATATCTACTTGATGAAACACAAGTCTGAAACATTTGAAAAGTTCAAAGAATTTCAGAGTGAAGTGGAAAATCATCGTGACAAGAAAATAAAGTTTCTACAATCTGATCGCGGAGACAAATATTTGAGTTACGAGTTTGGTCTTCATTTGAAACAATGCGAAATAGTTTTGCAACTCACGCCATCTAGAACACCACAGCGTAATGGTGTGTCCGAACGTCATAACCGTACTTTATTGGATATACTGCAATCTATGATGTTTCTTACCGATTTACCACTATAGTTTTGGGGTTATGCATTAGAGACAGCTGCATTCACGTTAAAAAGGGGCACCATCTAAGTCCGTCGAGACGACACAATATGAACTATGGTTTGGCAAGAAACCAAAGTTGTCATTTCTTAAAATTTGGGGTTGCGATGCTTATAAGAAAAAGTTTCATCATGATAAGCTCAAACCCAAAGCGGAGAAATGTGTCTTCATAGGATACCCAAAGGAGACAGTTGGGTACACCTTCTATCACAGATCCAAAGGCAAGACGTTCGTTGCTGAGAATGGAAACTTTCTAGAGAAGAAGTTTCTCTCGAAAGAAGTGAGTGGGAGGAAAGTAGAACTTGATAAGGTAATTGTACCTTCTCCCTTATTGGAAAGTAGTTTATCACAGAAATCTGTTCCTGTGACTACTACACCAATTAGTGAGGAAGCTAATGATGATGATCATGTAACTTCAGATCAAGTTACTACCGAATCTCGTAGGTAAACCAGAGTGAGATCCACACCAGAGTGGTACGATAATCTTGTTCTGGAAGTTATGTTACTAGACCATGACGAACCTACGAACTTTGAGGAAGCGATGATGAGCCCAGATTCCGCAAAATGGCTTGAGGCCATGAAATCTGAGATGGGATCCATGTATGAGAACAAAATGTGGACTTTGGTTGACTTCCCCGATGATCGGCAAGCCATAGAAAATAAATGGATCTTCAAGAGGAAGACGGACGCTGATAGTAGTGTTACTATCTACAAAGCTAAACTTGTCAAAAAAAGGTTTTTTGACAAAGTTCAAGGTGTTGACTACGATGAGAGTTTCTCACTCGTATCTATGCTTAAGTCTGTCTGAATCATGTTAGCAATTGCCGCATTTTATGAAATCTGGCAAATGGACAAAAAAAACTGCATTCCTTAATGGATTTATTAAAGAAGAGTTGTATATGATGCAACTAGAAGGTTTTGTCAATCCTAAAGGTACTAACAAAATATGCAAGCTCCAGTGATCCATCTATGGACTGGTGCAAGCATCTCGGAGTTGGAATATACGCTTTGATAAGTTGATCAAAGCATATAGTTTTATACAGACTTGCGGTGAAGCCTGTATTTACAAGAAAGTGAGTGGGAGCACTACAACATTTCTGATAAGTATATGTGAAAGACATATTGTCGATCGGAGATAATGTAGAATTATTCTGCAAAGCATAAAGGAATGTTTGAAAGGAGTTTTTCAAATAAAGACCTCGGTGAAGCTGCTTACATATTGATCATCAAGATCTATAGAGATAGATCAATACGCTTGATAAGTTTTTTCAATGAGTACATACCTTGACAAGATTTTGAAGTAGTTCAAAATGGAACAGTCAAAAAGGAGTTCTTGCCTGTGTTACAAGGTGTGAAGTTGAGTAAGACTCAAAACCCGACCACAACAGAAGATAGAGAGAGAATGAAAGTCATTCCCTATGCCTCAGCCATAGGTTCTATAAATTATGCCATGCTGTGTACCAGACCTATTGTATACCCTGCCCTGAGTTTGGCAAAGGAGTACAATAGTGATCTAGGAGTAGATCACTGGACATTGGTCAAAATTATACTTAGTGGAATAAGGATATGTTTCTCGATTATGGAGGTGACAAAAGGTTCGTCATAAAGGGTTACATCGATGCAAGTTTTGACACTGATCTAGATGACTCTAAGTCTCAATCTGGATACATATTGAAAGTGGGAGCAATTAGCTAGAGTAGCTCCATGCAGAGCATTGTTGACATAGAAATTTGCAAAATACTTACGGATCTGAATGTGGCAGACCTGTTGACTAAACTTCTCTCACAAGCAAAACATGATCACACCTTAGTACTCTTTGGGTGTTAATCACATAGCGATGTGAACTAGATTATTGACTCTAGTAAACCCTTTGGGTGTTGGTCACATGTCGATGTGAACTATGGGTGTTAATCACATGGTGATGTGAACTATTGATGTTAAATCACATGGCGATGTGAACTAGATTATTGACTCTAGTGCAAGTGGGAGACTGAAGGAAATATGCCCTAGAGGCAATAATAAAGTTATTATTTATTTCCTTATATCATGATAAATGTTTATTATTCATGCTAGAATTGTATTAACCGGAAACATAATACATGTGTGAATACATAGACAAACAGAGTGTCACTAGTATGCCTCTACTTGACTAGCTCGTTGATCAAAGATGGTTATGTTTCCTAACCATAGACATGACTTGTCATTTGATTAACGGGATCACATCATTAGGAGAATGATGTGATTGACTTCACCCATTTTGTTAGCATAACACTTGATCGTTTAGTTTCTTGCTATTGCTTTCTTTATGACTTATACATGTTCCTATGACTATGAGATTATGCAACTCCCGTTTACCGGAGGAACACTTTATGTGACACCAAACGTCACAACGTAACTGGGTGATTATAAAGGTGCTCTACAGGTGTCTCCGAAGGTACTTGTTGGGTTGGCGTATTTCAAGATTAGGATTTGTCACTCCGATTGTCAGAGAGGTATATCTGGGCCCTCTCGGTAATGCACATCACTTAAGCCTTGCAAGCATTGCAACTAATGAGTTAGTTGCAGGATGATGTATTACGGAACGAGTAAAGAGACTTGCCGGTAACGAGATTGAACTAGGTATTGAGATACCGACGATCGAATCTCGGGCAAGTAACATACCGATGACAAAGGGAACAACGTATGTTGTTACGCGGTCTGACCGATAAAGATCTTCGTAGAATATGTGGGAGCCAATATGAGCATCCAGGTTCCGCTATTGATTATTGACCGGAGATGTGTCTCGGTCATGTCTACATTGTTCTCGAACCCGTAAGGTCCGCACGCTTAAGGTTTCGATGACATTTATATTATGGGTTTATGAGTTTTGATGTACTGAAGGAGTTCGGAGTCCCGGATGAGAACGGGGACATGACGAGGAGTCTCGAAATGGTTGATACGTAAAGATCGATATATTGGACGACTATATTCGGACATCGGAAAGGTTCCGAGTGATTCGGGTATTTTTCGAAGTACCGGAGAGTTACGGGAATACGTATTGGGCCTTATTGGGCCATACGGGAAAGAAGGAAAAGGGCCTCAAGGGTGGCCGCACCCCTCCCCTTGGTCTGGTCCGAATTGGACTAGGGAAGGGGGGCGCCCCCTTCCTTCCTTCTCCTTTTCCCTTCCTCTTTTCCTATTCCATATGGGAGGTGGAATCCTACTAGGACTAGGGAGTCCTATTAGGACTCCACACTTGGCGCGCCCCCTCCTAGGGCCGGCCTCCTCCTTCCTTGCTCCTTTATATACGGGTGCAGGGGGCACCCCAAAGACACAACAATTGATCATTGATCTCTTAGCCGTGTGCGGTGCCCCCTTCCACCATAATCCTCGATAATATTGTAGCGGTGCTTAGGCGAAGCCCTGCGACGATAGAACATCAAGATCGTCACCACGCCGTCGTGCTGACGGAACTCTTCCCCGACATTCTGCTGGATCGGAGTCTGGGGATCGTCATCGAGCTGAACATGTGCTAGAACTCGGAGGTGCCGTAGTTTCGGTGCTTGATCGGTCGGGCCTTGAAGACGTACATCAACCGCGTTGTGCTAACGCTTCCGCTTCTGGTCTACGAGGGTACGTAGACAACACTCTCCCCTCTCGTTGCTATGCATCACCATGATCTTGCATGTGCGTAGGAAATTTTTTGAAATTACTACGTTCCCCAACAATTAGTCCATCCGTCGTTGAGTAGATCTTGATCACCTTGAAGTTGCTGTTGTTTCTTTTTCAGGCTCCTTGCAGTGGCTACTAGCCGTTGCTTAAAGCGCTCCTGCTTGAGAGGTTCCTCAGGCATGATAAAGTCTTCGCCGCCGAGGCTCACCTCATCCTCGGAGGTTGGAAGGTAATTACTGTCCTTCGAGTCTTCATTTGCAGCCTGTTTATCAGGGCTAACTTGCCCATCCCCGATCGTCTGGTTCAGAGTTTTGCTCGACGGGGTTTTCTTTGTCTTCGGCATCATCCGGAGTATTGTTGTCTCTCATGCCGGTATTGTTGTCTTTGCCGCGGCGTGATTTAGAGTGGCGCCGTCGGCGCTTTGGTTGTATCTCAGGAGGTTTATCCTCAACTAGGTCTTCTTTGTCATCGCCGTTAGCTTCTTTGGGTGTATCCACTATGTACACGTCATACGAAGAGGTGGCCGTCCAGCGTCCGGTAAACAGCGGGTTTTGGGCCTCCTCTTCTCCGGCATCGTCGTCCATAAAGTCGTAATCGAGCATGTATGTTAAGTCCTCGATAGTGGCTATAATGTGGGTGGTGGGTGGGACATGAAATTCCCCGCTCTCAGCCCCTAGTTTGGGTTGGGCGTAGTTCGGACATTGCTCCTCTGTAATCACGAGGGATCACATCAAGTCCAGAGCCTCACTTAAAGACGAGGTATGTCGAGGGAGAAAAGAATCCGTGGAGTATGGCGAGAAGGGAATTCCTCAGCCGAGCTCGCACGATGCTGACTCCGAGAGTTCGGAGCCAGTGACCAGGGAAGACTCCGGCTTTGTGATGGTTGCCGGCGACATTGCTTCCTCCGACCCTCCAGTACTGGGCCCAGTGGCCACAGATAGTCCGGCGGGTTTAGAAATCCCGTCTTCGGTTCTGGGGAGGCACTCCGGCTCTAAGGCCAGAGCGGAGGTTGGGGTCGTGAATCCTTGGAAGATCAAGTCTCCTCGGATATCAACGACATAATCCAATTTTCTAAAACTAATCTGGTGACCTAGTGCATAGCTGTCGATCTGCTCTAGATGGCCAAGCTAGTTGGCCCGAAGTGTGAAACCACCGAATACGAAGATCTGGTCGGGGAGAAAAACCTCCCCTAGGACAACATCTTTGCAGATGATGGATGGAGCCATCGAACCTTCTGATGGCGACACTGTGGAACTCTCAATGAAAGCACCAATGCCGGTGTCAAAACCGGCGGATCTCGGGTAGGGGGTCCCGAACTGTGTATCTAAGGTCGATGGTAACAGGAGACAGGGGACACGAAGTTTTACCCAGGTTTGGGCCCTCTTGATGGAGGTAATACCCTACGTCCTGCTTGATTGATATTGATGAGTATAAGGATTACAAGAGTTGATCTACCATGAGATCATAATGGCTAAAACCCTAGAAGTCTAGCCTGTATGATTATGATTGTCTCTACAGACTAATCCCTCCAGTTTATATAGACACGGGAGGAGTCTAGGGTTGTACAAAGTCGGTTATAGAGAAAGGAATCTTCATATCCGAACGCCAGGCTTGCCATCCACGCCAAGGAGAGTTCCATCCGGACAAGGGAGAGAGTCTTATGGCTTGTATCTTCACGGCCCATCAGTCCGGCCCATGTCCAACAGGTCGGACGCCCGAGGACCCCGTAATTCAGGACTCCCTCAGTGTGCCTATCCCTAAGGCATCGGGCTTCGGGTCAGTGGTCAATTGGCTCATGCCCCGTTCAAGGCTATTGTGTGGTATGCCTGCCTTGCATAGCATGATACGTCTCCGTCATATCTGCTTTTCCAAACACTTTTGCTCATATTTTGGACTCTAATTTGCATGATTTGAATGAAACTAACCCAGACTGGCGTTGTTTTTACCAGAATTGTCATGGTGTTGTTTTTTGCAGAAATCAAAGTTCTCAGATTGACCTGAAAATTTCTGAAGAATTTTTATGAAAAATATAAAATACTGATTGAAAAATATACAAAGGGGGGCCACCCAGGAGCCACAAGATCAGGGGCACCCTACGAGCTTGTGAGCCCCCTGGACCTCCGGCAACAATAACTCCGACTCCATATGTTCCTATTCGCCAAGAAAAAAACTAGAGAGAAAGATTCATCGCGTTTCATGATACGAAGCCGCCGCCACCTCCTGTTCTTCATCGGGAGGGCTGATCTGGAGACGTTCGGGGCTCTGGAGAGGGGGAATCGACACCGTCGTCATCATCAACCATCCTCCATCATCGGTTTCTTGTTGCTCACCGTCGGGAGTGATTAGTTCCTTTGTAGGTTTAATAGACGGTGATGGATTTGATAAAACTTATCATGTAATCGAGTTAGTTTTGTTAGGGCTTGATCCCTAGTATCCATTATGTTCTGAGATGATGTTGCTATGACTTTGCTATGCTTAATGCTTGTCACTAGGGCTCGAGTGCCATGATTTCAGATCTGAATGTATTATGTTTTCATGAATATATGTGTGTTCTTGATCCTATCTTGCAAGTTATGTGCACCTATTATGTGTTATGATCCGCATACCCCAAGGTGACACTAATTGGGATTTTTTCCCAGTGATTACCGTGGTTTCAGGAGTTCACATATTCACTAAGTGCTAGTGTGTTGGGGAACATTGCATGGAAAAAAAATGTATACGCACACGCAAGATCTATCCATGGAGATGCATAGCTATGAGAGTGGAGAGTGTATCTACGTACCCTCGTAGACCGTTAAGCTGAAGTGTTTGTCAACGCGGTTGACGTAGTCGAACACCTTCCCTATCCAACCGATCAAGTATCAAACATGCGGCACCTTCACATTCAGCACACGTTCAACTCAATGACGTCCTTCTCTTCTTGATCCAGCAACACGGGCGAAGTAGTAGATGAGTTCCGGCAGCATGACGGTGTGCTGACGATGATGGTGAACTTGTTCCCGCAGTGCTTCGCTGTGCACTGCGGAAAACTAGACTGAGGGCTAAACTATGGAGAGGGGCGCCACATACGGCCAAGAGTTTGTCGTCCATTTGTGTGGCGCCTAATACGTCTCCAGACGTATCTATAATTTTTGATCGTTTCATGTTGTTATATTATCAATCTTAGATGTTTTATAATTATTTTAGTCATTTTACATTATTTTTTGGTACTAATTTATTGACATAGTGCCAAGTGTCACTTGTTGTTTCTTCATAGTGCCAAGTGCCAAGTACTAATCTTAGATGGACTATGTCACCATCCGTGAGCCTCGATCCCCTCTGTCACTGATGACCAGTCCGTTCCTCTCCTGTTTTGTCGAGCGCTCTTTTTATCGGAGACGGGGGTGGAAGCACGAGGACAGATAACTCTGTACCGTTGTCAGTTAGCTAACTAGGCTGGGGAAGCGGCTCACTATACCCGAAGGCTTCGATTTTTCTCTCGGAGCAGTAGCTCATTAGGACAGTTGGGACAGGAATTGTTAACCGTGCTGAAGAATGTAGACACAGCAGATCCGACGGCCACAAACACCCCAATCACTAAAACGAACGGCTGGTTTATGTACAGTTTTACTGTCCTAAATTGGATCCACCCTTATAGCACTTACTGGATTATCCACGGAGATGTCGCGGCTGAGCCCCAATAAACTCAGTTCATATACATTCGACATGTTGGGCCTGTTGAGTTTAGTCCCGCATGGGTTGTGGGAGGCGATAGAACACGACTTATATGGATGGGGGTGTCAGATTTTCTCTTACTAATGTCTTGATTAAATGGTACTAATTCAGATCTACCATAGCTGTCACAAAGAATACATTTTTGTTCCAATGATGTGTTTATTGTGTATGGTACCTTGTCATTTTGAGCAATATTTTGAAAGTACCATATCATTTTTCTCTCCTTACATATATGACTTTGTATGTTTTTGATCATTTCATTCTAAGTGGACAATAAAAAATAATTCGAACTTTTCTATTTTTTGTGCAGCGATGATCATACTCAAGGTATGTAAAATCCGCCCATCAAATCCGGTCATGGGGTGCACAGTTGAGATTTGATGTCAGAAATATCAGTAGAGCAATTCAGATCTACCACATAGTTGTGACAAATATTACATTTTGGTTCCAATGACGTGTTTATTATGCAATGAGACCTCTTCATTCTGTTGAACTCCTTTTGTTGTTGTTGTCATCGTCGTTTTGTTGTTTACATGTGAAGTGTGGAGCATTGTCTGATGCGGACCTGTTGCAAACATTGTCCACTATCAGTTTACTAGAGAGCTCATCTAAAAATAAGTTTGCTAGAGAGCTTTGGTGTCTCGTCATTGCCCAGGAGCAAATGATGCCCAGGGTCGCCCCAATGGTGACTGACCACTGCCACGTCACTCGGTGGCAGTGTAGCTAAGCAAGTCTATTACCTGACAAGGCTAAGTCATGGAGATCGACTATTGCTCTGCTCTGGTGGAACATCTCAAAGGAAAGGAATCCTCAGATCGTTTATATCTTAGATATAATGCGAATGTTTAAGAAAGCTTCAGCTCGAAGCAATGATGTTGTTCGATGCTGGGAATAGACACGTTCTATCTGTCTCACAGAGACCTTGCGAACAAGACTAGCCTAGCACAGTCCTTTTGTTTCTTCTCCGTTTTCTTTTTCTATTGGTCCTTGTAACCGTGTTCAATTACTTCTAATGACAATGAAAGCAGTGCTGTCTACCCTTTGCCAAAAATAATACTATTCAAATTGAACTGGCCATTTATAGAGTGTGGTTTTTCATAGATCGAGCTACATGGCACCCTATATCAGGACCGTTTAGACTGGTGGCTGTTCTGCCTCGAGATTCAAACCCTGCCTGCTAACCACATTATGATTTGCAGGGCTACATCTGTCCGCACCAGAGTATTGTGTAGACCCATCACATGTGAACAGTGTATCAACCAGAGTCAGGTTCTTCACCTTTGCATGCGACATATAAAAATAATCTGCATGCAGCGCACATCCCTCTCCTCTCCTGAGCTTTACATGCATCTCTCTCTTTTTCTTCTCTCTTTCGATCTACTCCCTTCGTTTGGAAATACTTATCATCAAAATGAATGAAAACGGATGTATTCAGAACTAAAATACATCTAGATACATCCATTTTAATGACAAGTATTTTCGGATGAAGGGAGTAAACTCTCGCTCCTAATTTTTGCATGCATGCAACATATACACGGTCGCTCCTAATTTTTGCATGCATGCATGCAACACACACTCTCGTTTTCTTTATTTCAATTCCTCGCACCTTCACAACCCACAGAACACTCGTGGTACTATTGTCATAGGAACATAGTAGTAGTAAAAAGTCTCTTCCTTGAATCTGGCATTAGTACTAGTACTATTTCATAGCATGGGATGGCCTTTGATTCTTCAATGCACATGGGACAAAGGGGTAAAGATTAAAAAAATGTTTATGCAAACCACTCTCTCTCTCACGCAAAAAGATTCCTGCATGGAGGGGCTGTACACACCTGCAAACCAACTTGACAAGGAACAACGAAAATAAACAAAACCACTGTACACGCCTGCAAGCCACGGCACAGGCTGAAAAGACAGTACATGGACAGTATATGTGAGGGGCGACCGAGTACTCCAGAAATGGGAGGACCCACATGGACTAGCTTGCAGGCCTATGTCTACTTGAGATTACTGTTTAGCTTGACAGGACAAAACATGCTAATGACACTGCTGCCAAAAGTTGCAGGGCTCGTGAAGCGTCTTCACCGCACAAATCTCGAAGCAAACCAATGGTACAGATAGTAGGTAACATGTAGCTTGAGCTAGGAGGGAACTTTGCCCCATTTATATGCTTTTATTTGCAGCCTGCTGGTCAACATTCTCATGCCCTTTTTAGTTAGTACTTCTGAGTATACAAGGAAAAGACTACCAACAATGAACAATGCATGCAGAGAGTATCATTACATCAGACTAGGACATACTCAGTATATAATTTCATGCATATAGTATATGTCTCTGGCGGTTGACGCGATGCATAGTTGCTTAATTTAGATTACACGTACAGGCGATCATTGCATAGGCATAGTATTATGCATTGTTGTCATCGTCACCCTAGCTATCAACGCATGAAATAGATGTAATACGCACATTATGCCTATCAATGTGTGTGTATATGTATATATAGCGAGAGCACTTAGCCTACCAACGTAACACAAGCTAGCCTGCAGCGGCACTTCAGTCAGATCTTGGCTCAACTTCTTACTCTCGCCGATCTTCAGGTTTGCTTCCCCTGACCACTACTCCCATTCATGGATCCAACCCTACAAGAAACAAGCAATCCTCTCTCTCTCTCTCTCTCTCTCT